>NW_020897717.1:5704444-5757598 GCF_003984885.1 Neopelma chrysocephalum
CGCCCCGCGCTGGCCGCCGCCGGCCACCGCCGCCGTCCGGTCGCGCACTCGGAGCGCCGCCAGCAGCGCGGACATGTTGGAGCCGCCGTGCCCCCGCCCGCGTCACCGCGCTCCGCACGGGCGGCACCGCCGAGCCCGCCCCGGCCCGACCCCCGCCGCCGCCCATTGGCCGTCCGCCCCGCCGGCACCTCCCCTCCTCGCTGCCATTGGTGAGCGGTGAGCCGCTCACCCGACGGCCCCGCCCAAACGCCTTTCCCTGATTGGGTCTCCCCGCTTTGTTTTGGTAACTATTGGCTGCGTCTCTTGTCAATCAAGACGCCAGCGAACGGACTCGGTCTTTCTCCGCACTTTTTTTTTTATAACCGGCCTCGCAGCCTCGGGGTAGAGCTGACGGAACCGTCTGTCAGCGAGCGTCCTCGCCCCTCCCCGCCTCCCTCCCGCCGCCACATCCCCTCCCTCCCGGCGGCGCGGTTTGCCTGCAGGCCATTGGCTCCCACCGCCGCCACTCCTGGACCCTCTCTCGCCCCCGCCGCCGCTCCGCCAAGTGGGCGGGAACCGACCCGCGGGTACCTTCTCCTGATTGGCCGTCACCCCTGCCAGTCAGGCGGAGCCGGCGGAGCCGCAGAGCGCAGCCCGGCCCGCGCGCGGCGCCGCTCCGCACTCCGATTGGTCGCGGGGCGGGCGAGAGGCGCGCGACCTCCCCCGTGCCCCCCGGGGGGCGGTGGCGAGTACCCGTATGTGCGCGCGATGACATCACCGCCAGCCAATGAGCGCGCGCGGGGGTCGGGCTCCCGCCCGCGCTCGCGGGAGCCGCTGGGCTTCGCGCGCCCCGGGGCATGGGAAGCTGGAACCGGGAGGCGGGATCGCCGCCGGCCCCGGGACAGTGTGCGGGCCTGCCGGTGCTACCGCAGCAAAGAGCAAGGCTGGAGGTCGGCCCTTCGTGTTCCCGTCCGCCGGCGGGGCTCGAGCGACGGCCCCGCGCGGGTGCCCATCGGAGGCGTCTCGGGACCGCCCTGGGTGCCCCACCGAGCCCCGCTGGCACCGCTGGCACGGCGCCGCCTGAAGAGTAGAATCACGGAATCAATTGGCTTGGAAAAGACCTTTGAGATCATCAAGTGCAACGTATGTCCGAACACCGCCCTGTCAACTAGACCATGGCACTGAGTGTCGCGTTCAGTCCTTCCTTAAACACCTCCAGGGACGGTGACTCCACCACTTCCCTGGGCAGCCTATTTCAATGCCTAAACCCGCCTCTACGAAGAAATTCTTCCTGACGTCCAACCTAAACCTCCCCTGCCACAGCTTGAGACTATGTCGCTGGTTGCCTGGGAGAAGAGACCGACCCCCACCTGGCTACACCCTCCTTTCAGGCGGTTGTAGAGGGTGATAAGGTCAACCCTGAGCTTCCTCTCACCCCTGATCCCGGCAGGTGGGGGAGCGCAGGAAAGGAAGCTGTTCTCGCAGCAGCCCCTCGGCTGCGGCGGGAAACTCCCTGCGCGAGGCCGCAATGAACGCCCTGCGTGGGCTCGCCTGCCCCTCACCTTCTTTCTTGCCCCAAACCAAAATTGTTTATTTAGGAAAGAACATGAAAAGCTGTCTGATCCCTCATAATCCCGTGCTATTCCCACCTCCCTCAGCCAGTGGGCTGGCTGGTTCACCTCGCTGGAGAGGGACCCACTCCTGCCTCGCTCCGCAGCTCTGTAAGGCGGTTCGGCTGCCGCAGCTTTCCTTGAGAGCCAGAAGGGAAGTCCTGTCCTTGCCTTGCACTCCCGAGAACCCAGACTTTTTTGTACTATCTGTAGAAATGGCATACCAATTCCCATACCATCGTCTACTGATGCCCTTGTCCCCTTCCTTAAACTGAGCAGTTTCCTCCCCACACACTGGGGATCAGCGTGGATGAACACTGGACTTGAGATCACAGGCCAAATTACAGTTTGTATAGCATTTTTATTTATTCATCTGTCTTTTCTGGAGTGTTTACAAAGGAACTGACCCTGACAAAGATTGGACCTTTCACTTCTGGAGTTGGCATTCTCTCCCAGTCTTCCACACAGACACACAATGGGATTATTTTCCCAGGGTCTCCAGAGTTATGTCCGCAATGCAGAAAATACTACACAGCTTTTACCTTTAAGGTCATCAGCACCACCACTCACATTAGAAAATCCTTGCACACAGAGCTCTGGAGGCACATTTTCACTCAGGTAACTGATGCAACTACACCTCAAAGAGCTGAAGCTTTGCTTTCTGTGGGATCAAATGGATCTACTCCATACCGAGAAGATAGGAAAGTTCGCTCCAGGGTGACAGTGCTGCTTCCCAATACTCCCTACCAGTTGACAGAGTTGAATGAGAACAAAACCTCGATTGCCTCAGCACAGGCACTCGTGAGCCAGTTCAGAAACAGCCAGAATGCTGAGACTGCGATTACCCTTCTGTCATAGAAAACTTGCTCATAGACAAGCTAATTTGAGTGCCCAGACCCAGCTGCCAATCAACCTAGTTAATTTGCAGTGTCTACATGATCTGGGACTCAAGATACTTTTATATATCTAGCTAGGGATTCTTTTTTTTTTTGCCTATCCTCAGACTTATATCTCATAGTAATTTGAGTATAATTCATGTATTATTAAAGCAATGACAAATCTGGCTAAAAATTACTATATCTTGGGGTTCGTGGATGTGAAATTCATTTAGCCTAGATATTTTTTTGACTTTTGAAACAGTTTTTATTTCAAGAGATTCACCAAGAATTTTTTGAGAGCCTGTCACTCTTTAAAGTAATGGTATATCCTGCACAGATTTCAGCAGGTTTGGAACTGGGCTGTAATTTTATCAGGTACCTGTTTACACCCCCTACTTTGCTTCAGTATGAACATTGTATACTCAGCTGCTACTGATTCTTCCATCTAATTTACTGTAGCAGCCACTCTTCCCACAGACAGCTAAAACAAAACTGTATAGAAATACTGAAAGAAATCACAAGTTAGTCTTTCTACTGTCATTCAAACCTCCTGACCCTGCCCTTCTCCTTGCTTCTAGATTTTACAGTGGTGTTCTGATCCCTTTCATTTAACCTTCAGCTCTAACTGTATATATCATTTTATAAAAAAATTAGAAAAAATAAAATACTTCCTTATCATTTCACCTCACTACCAGTACAACATTTACAGAATTGTCTTCCCAAAATAATAAATATTAATCTGCACTATCTCTAAAGTAATAAATTATATCCCCTATTGCTTCTCAAACATGACCAGCTTAAATGTTAGAGATTAACTAAAAACCTACACCGTGCACACGAATCCTTAACTGAGTGTAAACAGCATATTCCTGATCACTAGAAAATGTGCATATCTGGCTGGTTTCTGTGGACTAAAACTAAATGCTGGCATTGCTCAAGAGGTGTGTGTGGCAAGAGGCAAGCGGCACAGTGACAGGCAGCAGGGGCGGTGGGTGAAGTAATAAGTAGGTGAAATAATGGTTGTATGTGGTAATGTGGAGTTAATAGCTAATCTAGAGATTTTGTGCCTTTTCATGGCTGGCCCCAGTTAAGCTTTGTTTAAAATTACCAAGGCAAGATACTTGTGAGAATACGTGTGTGTTGGATAAACAGGAATGTGTGCATGCCTTATTTATTTAATACATGCAATGTCCATCTGATTCTAAGTGGTGATGAAAATAACTATGAATTATGGAAATGTTAATAAATGGCAAGTAGATAGTATGGGTTAAAAGTAATTTGCAAACAACTTTATTTGATGCTGCATTTACCTTTATCTGATAAAGATGAATGAAGGTGAGTTCTTATAATTCTGAGTTTTTAAAATTCCCATTTTTTAATGTTTGATTGTTATTGATGAGGAGATTTGTCCTTTTAGAAATTGCTGTTGATGAATCTCAATAATTAAATTTGTTTGATGTTCAAATGAATGAGCTGTAAAACAGGACTTGACAAAATATCAGTACCTTTGGGAAGCTACTTGATCTGACAGTGTTTTCATGTCATTTTCTCAAGTTTTAGCTCTGTTTTCGAAAAAGTTAGCTTTTCATCCAAAGCATGTATACATCTAGTGTTTTAACTGGCTGGCCTTCATACTGGTTTGACAAGTGGCAACTGATCTAGTTTCACAAGAAGGCATTCTCAGACACTGAGAATATTCATGGTAAATGGATTTTTTTTTATCTGTAAAGCAAACAAGCTCTTTCATTTTCAGCTGAGTAACTTCCCATGGAAATTAATTCACTAAACAACAGCAGTTAGTTTTTCACCACTTCCCTGCATACCCCTTCTAGATTACACCATCTGTGAAGAAAGGAAGGAAATCACCACAGATAATAAGGTCATCTTCACATTAAGAAATGAACAGAAAAAATTTTGAAAGATTCATGTAGTATTTTGCCTTGGTTTTGCTCAGCAAGAGGAAGATTAAATGCTAACACAGCAATGGGGGCTAGGAAGAACATAGGATGGGTAGCAAAAAAAAAAGGATAGATATAGACAAAGGCAAAAAAGTAATGTTACTGTGTCAAAATGAAATAACTGAAACGCGGATATGCTATTTCCAGCACTTTGGGGAAAAAAAATGAGGGAATTTCATTAAACAGTTAGTGCACCCTTCTTGTGATGAAAGAAAACTCATTGTTCCTAATAAGAACATGTGGATTAGAGGGAATTTACAGTTGAGGAAACAGAGAAGTAAAAATAAAGATGTGTAATAATATTCTGTGTTAAGGAAGCAATGTTCTGCAAATAAAACATAAGTAATAAAACAACTCAAAATTTAGTCCCAATTTATTTTTGGAAAAGCTGGCTACAGATTGTACTGAGAGGAGAGTGCTCAGAGATCATTACAGACTGAATGGAAGTTTTGGAGGTAGCTAGAAAACTCCATGTTATTGAAGAGATGGTGCTGCTTGGTTACAAAGAAACAGTCAGTGAGATTTCAAATTCTCAGTTGTTAGTTTGAGGAATACATGCTTCTCCTAGCTGGGGCTAGACATTCTGGGCTGTGTTAGCCAGTTAAATCCTCCTCCAAATTGTCACTGAGCCTGTAAAAAGTAAAGCTTTTGGATGGTTCAGGAATATGCCCTCAAAGGCCTGACAGTAAATAATAGCCCTGGAGTAGGTGATCACAATTTGTGTGATGAAAGGTAGGGGTGAGAGAAAATGGAACATTCTCAGCTTCAGAAAGGGAAACTGTGATAAATGAAAGAACCTGGCAATAAAATCAGCTTGTATAATGAAAACAGAAATTTGAATGTGGAAGAAGCCTTAAGTATCTTAAAACCAAAAGACTGGGAACCTGTATCTCACAGAAGGCAGAACAGTTTATGGGTAGAGGCTTCAAGGCATAAGTGGAAGAGAAGTGGCATCAAGAGGTGAGAATTATAAGCACAGAGCATATAACAATACAGAAAAATAGGTCTGGTTTGGGAAGGACCTCAAATGTCAATAAATCTAAGAATGAAGGGAGAATTTATCTGGAAAATCAGGTTGCATTATGGTATCTGAAAAAACAGCAAGATGTTAACCAGCTGTGGCATAATATTGTAAGAAGGAAGAGATGTTGCTTTCCAGTGAAGAAGAAGTGGGGGTTAGAGATAGTCTACATCTGATTCTACAACTAAATGCATGTTTTTGCCACAATTTTCAGTAAAGATGGTGATCTTGAACATGGGGTTAGAAGGCAGAATGGCTAATAGCTAAGAGGGAAAGGAAATTGCTAGTATTACATATAAGATGAAAATAAAACACAGGCTACAGCTTCTGGGCAGAAAGAACAGATAATGCCCATTCCAGAAGTCAGAAAATCACATCAAATGAAATCACTTGTCTGGCAGTAAGCTTTTTAAAGTAAGTATATCAGGAAATGAGAAAGTGTAATGTTTGTTTACAAAAGGTGGACCTTACCAGATTAACCTAATATCTTTCTTTGATAATATCATTCAACTTCTAGATAAAGGAGGAGATGACAGGAATTAGCACAGCAATATCAGAGACTAATGGAGGTGATGGATTATCCATACAGGATAAAGCAAAATCTGATGATCAGTGGTGAGGTATCTGAGTAAAGGTTGTTCTCTTCTCTTCCCACTATCACAACCTCTCCTCCCCCAGCCTCCCTGCCCAAGATAAGTTTTGGGCTTAAATCTATTAGATATTTTCCTTAATGATACTGACACAAGAAAGTGGTAGAAAATAAATTTGTAAATGACCCAATGCTCAGGGGTACTGACAGTAAGAAAAACTAGGAAACCATACACATTTAAACTGATGGAGAAATAGAAAGGCAGTTAAATTCAAGAGTATAAAAGCAAGACCTTTGGGGATTAGCATCAGGAATTTCTTCTAGGTGCTGGGAGCTCTTCACTTCAAAAAGATGACAAAGAAGGACAGAATATTCTAGTTTATCACAGCATGATATAAAATACCATTCAGCTTCAGCATTAGAATGAGATACAATCTTAAATGTGGCTGGGCAACAGGTTAAGTGCCTTCATACAGGCACTTAATTGGCAGTGTGGAAGTACTTATTCAGAGTTGCACACAGGCAGCCATGAGCTGGCTTTTAGATGTAACCAACTGGAGGGATTGATGTGCCATGATTATTTCTGTTGTCTGCATTTGAGCTTTGTTCATGTTGTTAAATTGGGTAGGGACAGACAGCCACAAGCTGTCAAGCTAGTTTGTAATTAAGCCGTGACTTAGCATAGCTTAATAAGTTACTGCTCCACAGACAATGTAATAACTGCCTGTGTGCATGCTCCCAGCCCATCCAGCTGCTGAAGTAAAACGTGTTCGTTGAAGCTACTGTATGCTGCCATAGCATCCTAGCTGATAAGCAAAAATTCACCTTGGTAACCCAATACCTTGTGAGCATGTGTTCACACTTTTCCTCTCTGCCACTCAGAACTCAATGCAGTATTGTAGGTAGCATGGGAGAAAGAACAGAAGTGCTAGTTTTGTTAACTTCTTGTTGAGATGTCTCCTCTTCTAGTCTAAAATCTTGCTGAACATTTTACTTTTATGTTAGAATACCACTTTTTGTTTAGACTACTCTCATTCACCATCCCCAGTGTGCCTTCATCATTATTACTACCCTGGTTTGTTCTTCATTAACTATCTGGACTTTAGATTGTCTTTTCTACCCTTTGACTGAAGTATTTTAAGAGAGCTTAAAATATTTTAAGAGAGTTCAAAAGCTTACGCATATCGACTGTAAAATACTTATGTTCTTATCATCTTTTAAGCTTATGTTATTGAAGAAGTCAATCAAGTTTGCCTAACAAGTTTACTTTTAGATTCCATAAAATAAATTACTTCTGGTAACAATATTCTCTCACTTTTCAAACATCTTTCAAATGCTATATAGACACAATGTTATATAGCAGAGACCATTCTAATGAAAATTTAAAAGCAAGCATGAGAGTAAAAAAAAAAAGTCTGAAGAGATTATAATTGAAATACACAGCTATTAACTGAGATCTATTACTGTCAATGCAATTCCATTGCTACCTTTTGCTGCCCACTTACACTTCTTTCCTAAGCATGTCTCTAATAGTAATCTAATGACAAGTTAACAGCTTCCTACTTAATCTTTGTGATATTTTCATAATTCACTGGGAATTATCATTACTGTTAATTCACTATTTTACCCTTCCTTACTGCAACTATGAGAAGTAATTACCTGGGATAGTGGCAAAGGTTGCTTCATAAAATCAGTGACACTTTAAAAATACCTTCCCACATAAAATCAGTAGCACTTCAAAAATACCTTCCCACATTTTCATTCACCACCATCTCTCTTTCTCCCCATTGCTGAGGAAGCACAACAGCTTGAAAACCCAAGTGAGAGTGGGGGCTTGTAGCACACACTGTTCTCATCTACCCATAGCTAAGTGAAGGTACCTAGAAAGGGGCAACAAATCAGGCAGAAGCAATCTGATCTGTGTGAGTGGTCTGCATTATACAAGGATGTTTCTGGTGAGGGCATTCTGTTAAGATCAGACGAGCTGTTAAACTGAAATAGATGTGACTCATCATTCTTCTGAGAGGAAAAACACCAGCAACCAAACTGTGCACAGTGTGAAGGGTTGCCCTAACACACATTTTAAACATTAACAATGAGCAAAGCAGGTCTTGAGAAGACTTCTTTTTTTCAAGACTGAGGGGGAAAAATGTCTTCTGACAGAAACTTCATGCATATCCAGTAGGTCACTGAACCTTTTCCTAAAGAGCTGAACTGCAGCAGGGGCTGTTGAGTAATTTATACATGCATGCAACTTAATGAATACCAGTTTAAGTAGAAAGGAAAGGTGGTAAGAAATCAATCAAACTAAGAAATGTAAGCTCACAGCAAGGAAAGGGCCTCTGTTTCTCTAAAATCTTATGATGTCTAAGCAGTGCTGTCTGGTATCTATCCCAGTGGTGCACAACCCCAGAAGTGGCCCAGAAGGCCAGAGCTGCAGATGTGAGTGGTTGTGAACTTGCTAATGGAAAAACTTGGTGGTGACTCAGTTAAAGACCGTCACCAATAGCCAATCCATCCGGTAGGATCAACATGCTGCACAGCAGCTTGCTGGGAGGTAAAGATAATAAGCATGATTGACAGGAGGGATAACGCTGATACCAAATGAAGCCCCTCACAAAAAAAAAACCCAACACTTGATTATTCCTTTTCTGTATTTTTGTAGGATGGTTTGATAGGTGCTATCCCTGACTATCGAATGTCAGACACTTTGTCACATTACAGCCATTTCAATTTTGAGCTCTGAGCGAAGAGGTCAGTCTTCTGCATGCAAAATCCAGATAGGTCCCCTGTGTTTTCTTGCACAGTTCAAAAATTAACATTTTTAGTATTAAAACATATAAGCATATAATGACTCTTCACAAAGAAAAGCAAAGCAGAATGTAGGCCACATTCCATGTTGTTGTTGATTAACAATTTTTCAGTTAACTGTGGGGTTTTTTTTCCCAACTACATACCAACAGACAAAACAACAGTTTTAAGTTTTTGCAAGTATTGTTAAATTCTTTGTCTAGTTATTAATTCCCTCCAAAAAAAGAAAATGTGTGTATTTCTTACTAGCATATCTACATGAAGACTATTTATGACAAGGGTATTAATTTATATAAGCTATTCTTCTGGATTCTAGAAATTATATTAGTGTCTGGACAGGAAAAAAACCCCAACAATCAGATACGTTCTCACCATGGCGACCTATGAGAGAACTGTCACAACAGAAGCTGCTGTTGCCACTACAATTTCCAGAGCTCCTGCTGTTCGTGTTGCTGCTGAAGAGAAAATCCACTGCCCTTCACTGCACTTAAAGCTCAGTAAGATCAGATTGCAGCTTAAAGATAATGTTCACATATTACTCTACATCAGTATCAAAGAGAAAAAGACATGATCAAAATATGCCAACCATAATAACAGTGACAACATTAGGTATGCTGTTTACTTCCTTTGAGGTACAGAGCTCTCTGACTCCCTCCTGTTATGGCAAAGGAAAACTAGCATCAAGATCACAGCCTTCGGATTCAGCTCTGCTCAAGCCAGAGGGCCACTAATCTTGGTAGGAATACAAGCCAGGTAAGGAGTAGAGGATTGATTCCCCTTAAAGGAAAAATAAAATCTCGTGTAGTTTTTGAAAAACAAATATAAATTAGTAGTTACAGTTATCAGAAAGATAATATAAAATAAAAATTGTCATGTTGTCTCTCCACACGATGAATGTTATGAACTCTGTTCCCACATTCCAACAATAAATAAGTTAAAATAACCATATTGGAAAGGTTATTTTTGCCAAGAGGAGAACTACTAAGTCAGTGAAATGTGTAAAGAATATCTTTTTAACAGGCTACCTGTTATCCAACTAAATAAGTGTATTTCAAATTATTAGAAAATATTTTCTAATTTCGAAGATAATCTAAAGCTAGTGACAAGAGGACATTGGATTTTAAATGTGTCCCACTTTGCAGAAATGAGCAGTTTCATGAATTTTACACTGTGCAGTACAAAAATTAAACAAAACCAACAAAGTCTGGATGATAGGACTTGACATTTTAAAAGCAGTATTTCTGAAAGTGAAAGGGCCCCCAGAAGACCTCTGATTAGCCTGCTCATGATCAAGAAACTCTGGAATAAATAACTCTGAAGCTGTTGGAATATCTATAATTAACTATGGCTAAGGGAATTAGAATTGGAAGTTAAAATAATAGTTATAAAGCCTCTGATATGATAAAGTGAGGAAGTAAGAGGAATGAAAATTATTTGAGAAAATGCTCCAAACCCCAAACTGATCATCATTATTAGTGGCATCTCATGTCTGAACCCTAAGAATAAAGTAATCCATTATTCAGAAGCTGCAAGGTTAGGGTCTGATGTACAGTTGATAGTTTTATTATATGTATTATATACATATGATATATGTAATTTATGAGTTCTTAAAAAGGCATGAAAAAAAGATTCATAAGGGAAGTTACACTGTCTTGGAAATGGAGACTCAAATCAAGTTATAATTCAACCAAGGCATTTCTTAACAAATAGCAGGAGTCCACGTTGCACTATAGGAGAAGTCCTTCCAGTGGGGTGTTTATTGAACACATGGGATTGCACAATCACAGGTGCTCAAGCGAGATTAAATCTTTTGGAGGTTACACAGTGCTCCAGCTCTACCGTGGATGCAACAAATCACAGGGAAGGAGGGGCAAGGGAGAAGAACAGGTGGAACTCCAAGACAGTCAAGTGAGAGTGCCACAGGGTATACGACTGCCAGGATAAGCCAAGTGAGTATCTTACATCTATAAAAAGATTGAAGAAATGTAAATATTACCTTCCATTTCAAAAGGGTGTAAGAACAATAAAATTCTGAAAGCTGAAAAAGAAAGAATAACAACATAATAACTGGAGAGCACTACTGTGCAAAGCTCTTAGATGGTAATAAGCTCAGCTTTTTCATAAAATGTTTGAAATAAAAATAATTAAGAAAGGCTCCACAGCTGAACTGTAATAAGCACAGAGGTATGTACATGGTGAACACTGCCAAACACACTGTTGGCACTGCCATATCACAGAATGGTACTTAAAACTTGATGTCAGAAGTGTATAAGCTACAGAGATGCAGAAAACTTCAGTGCCAGTTTATTCAGCTAGAGAGAGACCTTTGAATATAGGCTTTGCAATCACGTATGTTTGTCTGATATAGGCCAATATTAGCTTAAACACTATAAACTGCTTATTTGCATTGGGAGATGGGGCTTGGGGATTTTCACTCCTTGAAAAAATGTTGCTTTTTCAATTCGTAGCACATCACTTTTGCATTGTCATTATATTTTTTGCAAATCAGGAGTAAAAGAAAGGAAGATATAGTATTTGCAGAGACATCAAATAGAGCTGGGGCATTCAGTCTCCAGTGGCTCTGACCTCTAGGTTTATTTATGCAGTCTGTAGCCCTCTGGAATAGGCTGTAGGCAAGATGACTTGCTCAGGTAGTGGCAGCAGCCTATTTCTTACAACCATTTTTTCCAGAGGCCCTTTCCTTGCCCAGCAATAAAACATAGGAAAGACTAGAGTCCCTTGAGAAAGAGGGCTTTTAGAAATGAGTTACTGTCAGAACAATTAATCCAGTAATCACTCTTTTCTCCTCACAGGTCTGTAGCACTGCTTGGAAAGAAGGAGACTAGCAGTGAGCTGTCTGAATTACTTGGCAATACTGGTCTACTCTCAGCTATATTTCTTGAGCACTCATCCTCTTAGCATGGGAAACTTGCTGCAAGCAACCTGTTGTATATACTCAGTAATCATGGCACTTCCAGGAAATTACCATGTCCTGCAGCAAAGGATGGACTGCAGTATATGGTCCTCTCCTGTCTTTAGAGAAAGGCATAGCATGTCAAAAGTGGGTATCTCTACTACAGAGCATCCATCTCCCAGCAGAGCAGAGTCCTTCACATGTGCTTGTTTGATAGAAATTGTGGATGGTCTCAGATCAAAGGTAGACTGTGACTGGCAGTGCAACAGCAAGAGGAGGAACATTAATCGGCAGAACATGTGGGGACTGAGGTAGAAACACCTATTTCAGCTTCTATTCAAACCTTGTCATACAGCTGTGTGGTTCTCCTTGTATCATGCTCCATTACATACAGAGTCTTAATGACCACTGAGGGTTGAAATAACAAAAAGAAGTTATATTCTAGTTTCAAGCACATTTAACTCAATCATTAAACCCAACAACTTCTGAATTCTAGCAACAGAATTACAAGAAAGCCCTGTGTGAACAATCATGCGGGCAGGAAGATGTGACTAAAGACTTAAAGTCTGGGATTTCTGTTTTCCAAAAGCAAAACAAAGTACTGTATACTCAAAGTACAAGGAAATCAGGGAAGCAGAAACCACAGGGGACAAAGTGTCCACTCATCCAGCGCTTTCAGATTTAGAGGACAGCGCAATTTAGTGAATCCCAGAGATGAGAAGACAAAATCCTGGACAAATTCTTGCAGATTCGGAATCATGCTTGACTGACTGCAGGAGCAAGAGAAGTAAAACACACAGCCCCAAAACACTGACAAAGGTGACATATTTTGAGAAATGACATAAAAACCCAGAGAAAGAGGGAAGTCTATGTGGCTTGGGGGCATCAACTGTTGTTTCAGAATATTGGAAAGGTGGAGAAAAGTCTAGAGAGCTCGATCAATTTACTGAAGCATTTGATCATTTTTATTTTGGGGTAAGATATATGCATCTCATTTTCTGTTGTGTGAACATTCATTAGTCATTTGTCAGAAGAGTTTAAAGAGCAAATCATGCAGAAGTAGTCCAAACAAAATATTTTTTTCTCTCCCTTAGTCTGTGTGGTGGGTAAAGAATCCTGGAGTGAGGATGAGACTATCATAAATCCTGATGTAACAAATATATAAGTCTGTATCAAAGAGTACAAGATTGAAGAGAAGCTTTTATTTGGTTTCAAGAGAGAATCTCACTGGTATTCATCTCTTCAGTCACTGCAGCTAGTACTGCAACAACAGAAATTACTTTTCAGGCTGCTACATCATATCAGATTTTGACCAGAACTTGGAGAGAGATGAATAATTGGACTGATCATATTCCCATTAAAGTCTGGCATATAATTCCTATTTATCTGAGAAAAAGCAAAATCACTCTGAAGACGTTTGTAGTATCATTTAAAGAATTGCTTTCACACCTAGTTATATACAATTTAATTCCGTTGACTCCATTTGGGTAATATATGATTTTTAGTCTTAAAAATAAAAACAGAATCAGGTCAATTTGTCTTTTTATTAATTATTCATTGCCTAAGCCGGGGGACTTATCTTCGTTGAGGCCCACAAGCACTGCTGCTAAAGCCAGAGCAGAGAGGCACTGATTATGTATTAGGCCTTTAGGTCCATCACATCACTAGATTATCACTGCTCCCATATACCTGCAGTGTTTTCAGACAGACCTTCATATTTGAAAAGTACAGTTGCACTTATCCACATTATTTTCAAAATTGATTTCAAAGGATTCTGCAAAATATAATCTGAACACACATTCACTGAGACATAAGAACAAATTAAGGCAACCATTAAAGAAGCGTATCTGTCTCTGTAGTTAAAGCCTACTAAATTAAATTTTAAAGAATTCACTCAGACTGGAAATCATATCACTGTGTGTGGGCATAGAAGGCTCAGTAAATTCTGGCTCGGTGGGTGAGTCAGCATGAGTCATCAGCAGACATACCATCCTATGGTTATATGAATCCGCAAGGTACATTTAGAAACATGTCAGAGTAACAGAATAATGCCATCCTCCTGCTTTTTGTCTAGATGACATTAATGACAGCCCCGACTTTCCTAAAATATTGTAGGAGTTCTCAGCTCAACATGTGAGGTCAGAAAAAAAAAATCCCTGATATTTTCATTAAGCAAAGCTAACACAAATATGAAAAGCTGTTAGGAAAGCTGTAGGTTATAAATTAAATCTTTTACTTAGTTGCATTACACTGAGAAGCAACTGAGCAACATCTGCTTATCAGGTGGATTTCTGATTACTTGATTGAAACAGGAGGAGTTTCTTTTTTTTGTCTTCCAATTTTACTAGTTTCCATCACTCAAAATTTCAAGTGGGTAATAAGATGCTATGACAAATGAAGTTATGTAGCTGACATCACCAACTGTGTAATAAGGAAAAGAGTGTCAATTTGTTCTGAAGGAGTTCTTAATTGTGGCATCTTACTGAAAGACTCTGAATGCAAAGTAGATGAGCATTTGTAAGGCTGAAACTATTCCTGTTTTCTTCCCTTTCACTTTTCTTAATTTCCATGGAAAAGTTAAATTCTGTACTCTATATTTCATTTTCCTCTGAAACAGATTTCATTTTCTTCCAGCCTGTCATTCCATATAGGATATCTAAGTACTCAACATACCCCATTTTGTACAGCAATGCAGGAAAAGCATTTTTCACTCCTTCTCGTGTTAACTTTGGGAGCTCTAATATTTACTTTTTCTTTAGTTTTGCTAAAGATTAGGGAAGTTTCACAGGTAGTATATCTGCTCTTACAATGCAGTGAATGGACTGGGATTGCTCATGGACATATACTTACACAGCTATTTGGCTGACTGACCACCTCACAGCCCAACCTGAAAACCAAATCTGCTGCCACGATTAGTCATCCACTTGGATCCCACTTATTACAGTGATGCCATACAGATGCAGCCAGATTCACATCAGCTAATCTAGTTACAAAACAGAGGCCCTGGTTCTATCAGAGATGTTAAAATCTGTGTAAATAGAAATGGCTTAACCTTTTAGTTTAGGCTGCAGACTCTTGCTTCCCACTCTCCTAAAAGCTTAACAAATGCATTCTGAATTTGTTCTTTCATTATTCTTAAGGGGAGGATGTTTCCTGGATTTACTCCTAACTATTAAGTTTTGGTTTACTAATGAACTCCTTTCTCAGGTTACAGTTGTCTCTCTATCATATACCTAGTATTCCAGACAATTAATACTGCTCTTCATTTGCTATTGCTATGTGCTAGTAGGCTTAGTAAAAACTTGGTTTTTGTTTGTTTGGTTGTTTTTTTTTAATTCTGTGAATTATATATTAACTCCTATACACTACGTACAGGAGGGTACCCTTGGCAGTGCTGCCTCTACCTATTTTTGTAAGGCTTTCACCATAGTTGGAACTTGTTTACTGGCTTGGGCCCTGTTGAATGAGGAGAGAACTAGAGTAATTAGGATAGGCAACCTTATGCACACCTTGCAGAATAATGTAAGCCCCTTGAAGGTTTTGCAAGAAGCTCTGAGGGCAAAGTGCTTTGTGAGTGTCAGAGGCACCTTAATGCTGGACTTGGGCTTCCAGGCTTGAAGTACAACCACAAGGACAAGCTCAAAGCCATGTTTAATAAATATCACTGCTGTTTACTCACTGGGCAATTAGGGTTGCCAACTCCCCACACACAGCTCAAAGATTTCAGCATATAACTAAGTTGTGAATAAGATCTGTTAGCAACATATCTGTTAATAATGGCTAGCATGTTGTAAAAAAAGCACACAAAGAAAATCAGAAATAGTTTTCTTCAACCATGGTCACTCAGTAATACTACTCAGTAATAGCTTTACCACAAACATTTTACTCAAAATCAAATCTTGTGGGACATTGCTGTTTTTTCACTGCAAACAGGGCAGAATGGAAAACATCTTCTGCAGAAAAACTCATTATTGTAGATATATATACATGCCATATACACTTATGTACATACAATAAATACAATTTTGGAATATATTCTCAACATGTAGTCTTCCCACAGAAAGTCAAGATTCAATATGCTTTGCATATTTTAAGCTGTATGTTATACAGAAATGTAAAGTTACGTCTATTTTAGTAAACTCATTATCAAATGTTGCTGGAAGCAACACTCAGTCTTCTGATAGATTGCTCTTTCTTCACTTTTCCTTATGGTTAAAATGGGTTGATGAACACTAGTTTAAATTATTAAAAATGAGGCAGATTCCTCATTTCCTTATGCTTTCTATGAGATATGAACATTTTCTGTAATTTTGGAGGAGTATATTTCCAAATTTGCTATGAATAGGAGAAATCCACTCTGGCAACCATACAACAGGTTCAGAACAAAGGATTTTTCAAAGACAATTTAATACTTGGCTACAGCAGATGATATAACAATAATTCTTGAGTTACTTTTGAGGAAGGATCTCTCTGCCCACACAGGCCATCAGACCCTGGAGAAGGCTCATGGAATTTCCTTTTCTTTCACCACAAGCTCTCCTGGGAGAAACCTCAAAACTGCGGTTCACAGACTCACACCTAAACACTTCCCATCATACCTACAGAGAAGAAAGCTTGTGAATGAGTAATCCAGTGAGTAGGCCTACAAGAGGGAAAACCACAGGTGTATTTACCTCCTTTCTGCCCTCAAATGCTTTCTGGTGTATTTAAGAGCAAATCCCTGCGCCACATGGAAGGCCACTGTCCCTGCTCAGCATGTCACTTGCTTCCACTCGGGCAGTGGAAGCTCCCAAGTGCTCTGGCAGCCTCTGTTCACTCCCATTCAGGCTGCCTGGAAGGGATGGGTACATGTCCAGGTCTTTGTTATATCTTGGGGTAAGAGTTGCTCCTCGCTTCATCTACACATCCATCTGAAACAGCGTTTTGGTACCTCAGTCCCTTTGAGACCTCATATAGGTCTCTGAGCAGGGAAATTCCAGCTGCTGTCACTGAGCAACAGGATGATATTGGAAGTGTTCAGGACGGCTTACTCCAAGGGTTTGGGATGCTTTTTCTGAAAATTCTGTATAGTCATTCTGATGTTTTTCTGATTAAGTAACTCCTGAATGCACTTTTGATATCAACCTCTGTCTAAATAGACAGTGGATGAATTCAGCTAAGGAAATATATGGTCATTCTGTATTTCTATTTTAGTAACAGGTGGACTTGCTAAAATGAAATTGGTGAATAATCTTTGTCATTTTCCAGTATATGCTGCTTAATTAATGTAATTTAGGGCATCTTTTTCCATGGCTGTAGCATTTAGGTAACCATTAGCTAAGAGTTGCTGATAGCATCAAACGAGCAGTGCCATGCAGACCTACTGCTACATTTTCCAGCTTTGATAAACTGGATGTCAAGATCAGGTACAAGTGCTGATATTTAAATAAAAAAGAAAGAGAGAATTAATAGAAAAAGGAAAGGAAAGAATGAAGCAAGCAAGCTCCAGAGAAAATTATAGGGGTAAAGTTTTTCATTAATTAATTAGTTATGTATAATAACTTAACAAGTACACAAATATGTTAAATTATTTTTCAGCATTCTTTAATTTTCCTACTTCATTGAAAAAAGTCAAATAAAATTTCTAAAAATAAAACTGAAGCATGACAGACTCAAACTAATCTTGTGACGCATGCTTCAGCAATGTTCAATACTACTTCAAGGTTTTTGCACAAATATAATGAGAATGTGACTATTTTATAGATGTATATGTAATTTGTTGACTATACGAATATACATATATTTATGTAATTCTGATAAAAAATAAATATAATAAATTTGACTTAAACCCAGTCAATGCAACCTGAATTAATTTGTATGTATAAATTTCCCCCTTAAACCTATGAAAGTAGCCACTGCTTAGCTCAGGCCACTGCAGCTGCAGTTAGAGAGAGTGGAGGGCTGGAGTTGGCAGGGCGGCAGAGATTCAGACATGAGAGACAGAAAGGCTAGAGACACGTAGGTGATGATGAGGTCCATAGACCAGAGCTGTAAATAAAAAATAACTAAATAAATGCCAGTTGTTTCATTTTCTTTTTCTGCACAGCAATATATAGACTGACTGTGGGCAGTGCTAGTATCTGAAAAGAACGCTATGCAAGTGGCTGAGCTAGCTTTTATTTGGTGAGAAAGTGGGAGGCAGTGAAGAGGCAGCGGCAGAAATTGTGGATTTTACATGCTTTGGAAAAAATCACATCAAATGTGCATGCAAAAGCTGCTGGGTGTTACAGTGCATAGTGCTAACATTGTTCTGCTCTCTGAACTGACTGATGAGCAGATTTGACATCCAGCAGTGACAGTCATGGAACATGGTGAGCAATTTTGGAGCAAAAATAAATCCAGTAGGGGCAGGGGAAGGGGGAATACTGGCTACTCAGCATGGTCAGGATAAGGCTAGATGTGGCTTAGTCAAAGCCACATCTCTGTTCTTTTTCCAGTGGGAGTCTGACAGGGAATTACTCTGTGGTATAAGCACCATCTTTCCTCAGATATTACCAATGGCTCAAACTAGGTAATGAAAGGCTAGAGTGTGCTGCAATTTTTGCTTGGAAAGTGCAAGGGCACAGGAAAACAGAGTGAGAAGATGTCCGTGCTACTTTTGGGCAGTGGTCAAATTGGGGCAATGAGGTGTGTAGGATGGCAGAACTGCTTGCAGGACTGTCCTGCACCACCCTACTGGAGCTGAGCAACCCTGAGGCTCCCACTGAGTGTGCGGGTGCAAAGGCTCTCCTGCTGATAGCTGCTTTGCTTGGAGGCCAGGACAGGGTGGGCAACCATGGAGCGGACCTGGGGATAAGGACTCTTAAAGAAGTGCTGCCAAAAGACAGTGCAGTAGAAATCAATGCATGTAAAACTGCTTAATTATACAGTGCTTAATTATATATATTATATCTAAATGTAGAGAACAATGAGTAGGAGTAGCCCATATAAGTTGGTTGCCTGCAAAGTAAAAAATTCCCTAGGTACTGCAGTTGGGTAAGAGAATTTCATCTTACATGTTTGTTTCTTCTTTTTCTTTTTTTGGAAACCTGAAAAGCTTCTTTTGTGAATTTGCATAGCCATCAACTTGCTGAGGGTAATGCTACTAACTATGTTGCCGAGAGAAGTCCTCCCAAAAGACTAAAACCTGTGGGCTTTATTTCTTTTCACATTACTGATTCATCACTTGCTCTCCTCCCTGAAGACTTACAGTACGTCATAACCTGACTGGAGGAGCTGCCTGTCATACTTCCAGTTAATCAATGACCTACTTTATTTTACAGTTAAAGCATGGGCTCAAATAGAGGCTTTTTGCATCGAGTGAAGATCTGATCAATAACTGACATGAAGGACACGGCAGGGAACAGGGCTGTGGAAGAGTGAATAGCTTTTGCTAAATGTCATTTCATGGCACCTCCCCTTGATAGTCCTGTCTGTTTCAGGTACAACAGGATGTCATCATTCTGCTTACTCTTTCAAATGCAGATGTGCAGATTGTGGAAATATACTGATCACTGAACTGGAAGCCTTTCATACAAATATTAGCACGTCAGAAGGAAACATAAAAGTTTTGTTTTCGTTCCATGACATTTAATTTTATGCATCTTCTTTGATATATTGGCAAGGACAATCCAACTCAACTGGCCTCAGAAACTTCAGTGGAACAGTGTGTTGAAAAAAAAATATTATACTGGACAACTCTGTTATAAAACTTGTTTTGTGGGACTGCTATTGTTTTTGGAGACAGACCTGTTAATTTGTGTCTTCTGTATCAGAAACACTTAATTTCATTACAAAAATAACCTGTTACTTTTTTAAGCACCTCTGCAAAACTGCCAACCATAGGAGGGAAATTAATTGGGTTCTCCTTTGTCTAATGTATCGCCAAGAGGATTACTATTATGTTTCTATTACTTATAGTACATATACACAGTCATGCTTCTGAAACCTGATTTAGCCAGTGGAGTCAGTGGATTTATATTGGTCTCACCGAAGATCGAAACCACCCATGCACAGGCACAGCAGAAGAATGATTTGACATTTGTGTTGTCACTGCCAGGACAAGAGTTGAAAAGGTCTTGAGTTTGAAATCTGGACTGAGTTTGCATGTTTCATAACTGAATAATGTCTTAGGTCTTGATTCATCTCACCTGGATGTAGGCAAAAGTTTGAGATGATCAGAAGAGTAAGTACTAACATTGAAGTCTGCATAGGATTAGTCACGAGTGACGGATTGAGTCAGGGCACCTAAAATGATGCAATTCCTGAAGTCTTCCTCCTCATATCATCTGTCTTTCTCCTAATATCAATAGTTAGGCAGGGTAACATGCAGTCCTATCACAGGTGACAGAAAAAAACAAGTAATACCTTTAAAACAGAGCTGTAGTAAGATTAAGGTCACGAGTGCTTTCTCTGCTCTTTGGATTTGTTATATGGAGAGAAGAATTGCTGTCATGGTGTCAAAAGCTTTGTATATTAAGACAAATGGCAATACCTTAGGTCAGATCCTAAACAAGCATCTCAATTTCAAATTCTTGCCAGTGATGTGGCATTATGTAAAATAATATTTCACAAGAAGTGTATTGGTGTATGAGCAAACTATGGTTTAAAAATGCACATTAAGCTAAGTGATAACAGGAAAACATAGGAGTAAAGTGTTGGAGTAGTTAAAATGGGTTGCTAGGATGTTATAAGGATGACTGAGATTGTTCAGAAGTGTCTCCTCCCAAAACTGTAAACATGCAGTTGGGCTGAAGAGTCAAAAGCAGATAGATGTTAGCTACGTGGCTCTCTGGCGTGACAGAAGTTGGTATATCTTAACTGTTATAGCTGAAAGGGCTCCAAAGATCAGACAGGCCAAGAATGCTATTACAATTAAATGTATAGGATAAGATTATGCAGAAAGAAAGACTATTTATTTAGTTGCACACTGAATAATTAGATATGGAAATTACTAGCCATGGGTCACATACTACCATCATTTTGAGAATAAACTCGTTGTAAGAGCTGATCTAAACTGAAAAACACAAGGAACTGCTGAACAGAGCATAACGCATTTAACAAAGAAATAAAATTATATTGAAATGACCACATTCAAGGGAAATGAAAATCTGCTCCTAAACTCTTTTGTTCAGACTCTCATATGATAAATCTCCCTGAAGGGTGATTTTTTTCTGGATGTTTAAGATAGATGAACTTCCATATGGCAAGCTCCTCTCCTATCACTGCTGCACAGAGTAGAGCTCCTGACGGCCTGTTTCACCCTAAGTGAGGAGAGACCTGCTAGAAATACAGAGTTGCTTCCAAAGAAAGCAAACTTATTACTTGGTTCCTTAATCAAGTGCAACCTAATGGGTCTTTTTGCTCCCTTTTTCTTATTTCTTAAAAAAACTGTCCTGTTCTGTGAATTAGATGGTTTGCACTGAAGTCATGCAAGCAGTAAAGAGTGATGTGTCGTTTCCTGTTCCTATTCCCTGTCTCCGTGTGACACAGACGCCGCAGCCCCAAGCACTTCAGTCTGATGTTGGTAGAGCATGGCCTCCAGCAGGCTGCCTCTGAATCTCAGCCTCCTCCTTCTTGCACTTCTTGCTCTTTAAATGATTCTCATTTCTGCAAGCAAACGAAGAGAATGTGCCTGAAAAGTCCTGTATTAGCAACCAAACATTAAGTTTTTAACAGCACCTAAAGCTGAGCACTCACTGGAAATTGAAGCCCCTCTGCATTTCTCCAGCCAGCACCTGTGAGCACCATAGGGAACTGAGATCTACAACTCACCTTCCATGTGGAAGAGGGAGGAATGGAACTGCCTTCTGCACTGATGGTGGCTGAGGACAGGATTTTTGAGCTTTCTCAGACCCAAGTTGCCTTCCATATACAAAAATTCTCCGTGAGCAGTTCAGAACAAGGATCGCGTGGCTTGTGGATAATTCACTTGTGCACAAAGAACAGCAAGACCTGTAAGAGTGAGGAGTATGAAGTGCTTCTGGCACTGCTGTTCACATGCTTGGGATATCTCATAGCACTTGCCAGTGCTTTTCTGGACCATGGAATCCAGAATCCCACACCAGGGATGTGTCCACAACCGCCCTAGTCCAAGCTGAAACTCTGTCAAAAATTTAGAAAAGACACCACCTTATCCTGGTGCTTGTGTCAGATTCTGCATGAGCCAAGGGCTGAATCTCCACCCTGAGGATTTGCCTCCATTTTCTGTGCCAGTGGTGTTAAACCAAATGGTTACTTTCATTCACACAAAGCTGCGGAGTTACTCTGTCGTAATGAAGCAAAAAGATCCACTGGAAACGCACCAATGAAAATTACAACAAAGGCCAATTAGGTTCTTTTTTTCTCTTATTCACACAAAGAACATTTTAAAAGGTGAATTGCTAACTGAGGCGCCACTCCAGCTGGGATGAGGGTAATTTGGGGTTGGTAGCTATAATAGCTTCTAAGTGAAATTCATTTGCTGCCAGTAGTGCAGCTCTAACTGATTTTCATCCGCACTTTTAATAAGGCAATTACAAAACAGCATAGTCTCTGGCATGTGAAAGTGTCCAAAGCTGGGACAGGAATTAAAAATGTAATAGGGTAAGGTACCTAGGGTCTGGATAAAGTGTCCCGGAATTAGAAGTGCTAATGGATTGTCTCACAGATAACTGGGTTGGTATAACAGTGGCCTGCCACAAAGTCCACTCCGCACTTAGGTCACTCCAGAGCCTGGGAGCCAGCCCTACCACATGTCCAGGTCTTCCCAGCATCATCCACACTGTTACAGAAATGTCAGAAGTAGGACTGCTGCAGCCATTTCCCAATGCCAATACTCCTGATGTATCTCACCAAAAGGACTAGGGTTGAGATAAGGAAAATCTTTCCATCCGCTTTTGGCAGGATTTGGTGATCTACTATTTGAGCTGAGACTTCCACTGTCTCAGAAAGGCTGAAAAATCTGATTACAGCCGAGGTGAATGCAGAAAGATGTCAAAAAGCCTTGCAAATTTCAGGAGCGTTTTGTTGATCGGAAAGAGCTATTTCAGCCATCCACAATTCCATACAAGATAGTAACTTATAAGGAGGAAGAATAGGTCAGAAGGAAGGCATAAATGAATTGTCACTTAGGAAGTTTTTGCTGTGACTAAACATTTCTGGAGAGACCTTTAACTTTACTTCTAATAAACTTAAGGTCTTGGAATACCCTTCCACTGTCATAATATACATTCACTTATTCATAGCATTATAGAATGGTTTGGGTTGGAAGGAAGCTTAAAAATCACCTTTTTCCAGCACCCCTGCCATGGGCAGGGACACCTTCCACTAGACCAGGCTGCCCAAGGCCCCATCCAACCTGGCTGTGAACATTCTGTTGTAGCCCCCTTTCAGTACTGGAGGGCTACTATAAAGTCTCCCTGGAGCCTTCTCTTCTTCAGGCTGAACAACACCAACTCTCTCAGCCTGTCTTCGTTAGAGACGTTCTCCAGTATTGAGAAATTTTGCTGTGCTATAGAGTACTTATTTGTACAAGCATCCTACTTGTGTTACATGAAGTTTGCAAGTAAAAACACCGGTAGTTGCAGAGCATTTAAAATACTTGGATGTCAGTGAATCAGAAAGACCATCAGTATTAGTTACATCCTATGTTCTTTCTCTACATATTTTAGTCATATGTAAAAGAAAAAAAGCAACTAGCATTGCTTTCCTTAAGACAAGTAAGTCTTCTTTCCAGCAGCTCACAATCTAGCCCTGCAGCTTTGGCTGTCTGCCAGACAAGTTAGTGCTGGTATCATGTAGGCTAATGTAACTCTTGAATCACTTGACTATATTTAGATGCTTCTCTCAGAATTGCCTCCGAACATTTAAATAGACCTCACAAAGATGCTTTTCAGGTTTTGTGGCATTTTGTTCTTTAAATCAGACATATGCTTTTAATTAGGCTTTTCAATTTTCTTCAGTAAAAATAAATTAGTATTCATGGTTACTTATTCAAAAATATTAATTCTAAATAGTGCAGAGGTGCTTTCCTAGCATGGTGTACATTCAGCAACATGGATGCTTGAGTGGCTAGGTGCAGGACCAACATGCAGACCAGCTGGTTTGTTTTCTCCTCTGGCAGACCCTGGGAGAAACATGCACAGCAAAACCTGTGCAACTCAGCATTATATAACCCTGAACACAATGACTGTGGTGGTATTGTCTCTGCAGGGCACATGTCCAGAGCTACTCATCGGGAAAGGGACTTTGGACCCTAAGGGAAATGAAAGGGACCCGTCTCTGTTATCTTCTCTCTATCTTTCCCTCCCTGAAGGTGCAGGAGGTGTGGGAAGGGGGAAGAGTCCAGCAAAGCAGGTTTGCAGTCACATCTCACCATCCTCTTTGAGTGACCCCACACTTGGTCTTTGAGTTGCCTTTCTGAGTAGTTGATGGTATAGTGATGTTATTGTGAACTATAACCATGGGCAAGTAATCTATTATGAGTGGATCTCTGGCAGAAATGTGCCAATTCACTTTCAGGTGGCAGTCAGGTCCAGTGGCACATCTGACAAGCAGAGATTGAAGCTTGGTTGGCAAGACCCACTTGCTGTTGTGAAACTCTAAGCTCACAGAAAGTCCAATAGTCTCACATGAACCACTGGGGAAAGGACACGACGGAGGCATTTCTGAGCCTCTGGGAAGGAAATCCCATTTTCTGAGCTGAGCCCCATACAAGTAATTTGTCTTTAAGGAATATCAAAACAAAGCTGTCTAACAGAGGGTAAGCTCATGGATGTTTTGGAGTCCATTATACACCGTACATATTGGTATCTGGTTGTCAGTGTATAGAAACTTTCCTGCTGCAGAGCTTCAGAAACTGAAAGCAAAGGCTATAACTGGTGTGTTTGAGAAACACCACAGAGAAGAATTGTGTAAGCAACCAGTCGAACAAGATATATGGGAATATATATGAATGCTTGAGTTGTAAACAGCTGAGACAAACAACTCTACAGTTTAATTAGTGACACGGATGTGCAGTTCCTGCTGCCGTACTGAGGCAAACGATATGTTTCTGTGAGAAGCAAAAGCAGAAAATTTGGAGTGAGCTGGAGACTGTGTTGGCCTCCTCACACTCCATACATCACTCAGGGTAGTAACAGCTGACTCCACTCATGTTTTCTCTTCTTACAATGGAGGGTTAATATTCACTCACTAAGTGTGGCAGCTACATTGGTTTATTCTATATAATTAACGAGTTTATTCCAGAAATACATACTTTAGCATCCCTTAAATTTTTCTCTGAAGCATCTGATATTGCCCAGGGTCAGATCCTAGATTTTTTTGGACCAGCTTGGAAATTCTTCCTTGTTTTACTAAACAAAGTCATAACATTTTCCTTGCATATGGCAAATAGCCACACTTGAAGCTTAGAAAATAGTATGTTAGCAGCATTTACCCCAAAAGAATCTGAACAAGCTGGAACGTATATTTCTATATATACATACAGATGTGTATGTACATAAATATATATATATATCCATATGTACATGAATATGTATCTATAGGAAGCACTACCTGAAATACTGCATGAGATTGCTAAGGAAAAGCATTGCAATCAGCTGGTGCTGAACTCATCCCATAGCAGCAGAAGGAAGGGGAATTTTTATGAACTTCTATATAAACAGGGTTTACATCAGTAGCTTCCATGCACAGCATCTCCACTGTGTCAGGCCTCACCTTAGAGTGTGCAGCATTCTGTAGAGCAGCACTCCTTGGAGTTGAGAAGGACTAAATTTGCACCAGAAGACTGAAGTGTTCATTCATAGCCAGAAGCCACAGAAAGCTTGCAGTTAAAGGCATGCTGTGGAAGGCGCAGCTAGAGAAGCAAGGAATTAGTGACTCCAAAAGGACAAAACTAAGCCCAGAGTTGTCTGAGAAACTGATCTTTCAAATCTGCTGAGTTCCATCAGTGTAGCACCTGGGCTTTCTGGGTAGTGGCGAAGTCTCAGTGACATAGTGTGTTTGGGAAAAGAGAGGTGAAATGGATTACCTAGGATAAAGCACTGGTTTGTCAGTGACCAAAGGATTCAAGCATCTTGTGTGAAAACAGCCAGAACCCCAAAGACACCCATTGGCTGTCTCTGTTTTATTAATTCTTTAATTTTGTAATTCACTGTCTTCCTCCTTTCAAGAAGAGAAGGTTCATTATTTAGCTAGAGATGAATGTGAACCTGGACTTCCTTTTGAACATACATGTTTTACTGAAAAATGTTAATTTCAATTTGGATCTGAATTTTACTTCTGATCACTTTAGCATGTAAAAATACTGAGCCGGATGAAAGACCTTTGCAACTGGCAATGTTTATCCGTGCATCTGAATTTAAAACTATAGCTGACATGAATCCACAGTCTATGTATACACCATGCAATTACACTTTTAGAGATGTAGACTTCCATTTCCCCATGTGGCCTGTGGCCCAGACTACAATATAATGTTTTCCACATGCCAGAACTGAATTGTCAGCTTTAATAGTAATTTCAGCATCAAAACCATCAAAATGGCCAATGTCATTCATGGTTACTTTTTACCATGATATTTTGTCTCAGATTGAATTTGATTACTTTAAGCTTTATTGACAAAGCAAAAAAACCTCACTCTTAATTAATATTGCAAGCTGAATGCTAGCTGAAGCATGGTCATTTTTTGTTCTGTCTGTAAAGGCCATTTCTTTCAGTACCATAATATCCTTATAGCATGGTTTGAGATTATTTGTATTGACTGAAGTCACTATTGAAATTATCCTTTATTCAGTCAGTTTCAGGGGGCATTCAATTCCGATTTTAATACTCTTCATCTTTATGTCACAGAGACGGACAAAAGAGTCCGAAGGAAGACCTAAAAATCCTTGTTCCAGAGGTGAGAAGGATTCCTGCTGAGCAAGAACTGGAGAGACAACTGTAGGGTGTTATTTGATGACCTTTGACAAAGTTAGCAATAGAAGGCATAGAAAGGCATTGCTGATGATTGCAGACAGGCATATTGGGCTAATTAAGCATTGCTGGCAGCAGCCCAAAGTTAAGAGGGCATAAGGTTGGAATTCCTGCAAGAAAAGGTAGAAATGAGACAAAAAATCCTTTATGATGTATCTACCCTTTAAGAACAATTGCAATTAACTAAAGATGAGAGCAAAGGACTAAATATAATCTTTAAATTTGAGTTAATTTTCTCACAGTATTTTTTCTATTGAACTTCATTCTCCGTTATTCATAAGTCAGGAGGCACCATTCTCCTTATAGTTCTTCCTTAGTATCAGTTTCCAGGTAGTGGCTCAGCATATGAGCTATTATTCACCTCTGCACTGCCATTTGCTGCCCTTTTCTTGAAGATTAGTCAAAACATCTGCCCTAGCAGCTTGAATTACCTGACTATGGAAGACACTGCTGTGTATACAGAATCAAGTATGCCCATACTCTTTACAGAGCACATCGAGAATGAACAACTCACTGTCTCGCTTGCAGAATATGATGCACAAGCCAGTTATTGTTGGTGAAGAGATCTCACAATTTTTCTTTTCAATGGCAGAGTGTTTTAAGGGAAGATTGAAAGAAATGAATGGTCCTTATAATCTGCAAAGTAGTGGCCTGTTTCAGTAGAAGTGTGATATGAAAAGAAGTGCAAGTCACAAGTGGGAGAGGATGACAAAAGAAGTAGGCAGCAGAAAATGCATAGAACAGATCAGGATTGACTCATACAGCTTTCAAGTCTGTGTATTTCTTTGGAGGACTACTAGAAATCTATTTGCCTCATGGACAATTGACTGCTGCACACAGCCTTGCTTTCTGTTTTTCTGCCATTCTCTAGGTATAGACTTCCTTTTTCCTACACAGACCCTATAAACAAGCTGGGAATGTGCAAAGAAGGAGGAGGGTATTTTGTTACTTTCCTGATCTGAAGGAAATTGGAATTAACCACTCCATCCTTGTGTTTCTCTAACCATATGGATGATTTCCTCGCCTTTACATTATTTCTTTGCTACTGAGAATGAAATCCCTAGAGCACCCAGTGCTGGCCAGATCCATGTACAAGAAGCAGGGAAATGATAATCCTCTGCATTTCATAGCCTTTCAGGGACAATTCCTCATCAACCACATGCTGGGAAACCAGACAATTCAGATGCCTTTAAGATATCACATGGAGAGAGTGTGGGTAGAGTTCAGGACTTAGGTAGCCAAAAACAAAAAGAGCTTTCAGGAGAGCACTTAGACTAAACTTTTTACAGCCTGGAAACTTTGACATCTGCAGAATGCAATGCTTAGTTATTCAGCCTCTGTTTACATCTCCTTCAGATCTAGCCATCTGCTACACTTCAGCTGTTGTGTTTTGATGCCAACCTTCCTGTAAGCAGGCTTGCATTGATTAGATTCCATCTAGCAGTGTAGCTGCTTCTCTGAGAAAGCCAGGCTTAGTAGTTCCTTTCTTACTTCTGCTTGGACATGAGAATATTGCTTTCTCATCAGAATCAAACTGACATATCATACATCTACTAGTTGCCCACATCCATTCTTGTAAGTCCGTTCATTCACCAGAAATTCCTACTATGTTACTTCATGTTGCACTGATGCACAGTACAAAAGTAGAAGCATTCCATACATGACTGGATATGACAGATTTAGCAATCAGAAGTACACTTTCTTGCACCTTTCTCTGGCATGTATTATATTCTAAGCAAAAGGAACTGTTTAATATATTAAGAGTGGGTCATTTTTAGAGGCTGTACCCATGGGCCTGTGTTGGCTGAGATGCAAAGATTTAGTTAGACTTTATTTTTTCTCTGCTTTTTTACTTCTTGTTAACCTTAAATCTGGGAATAATTTTAAGTAATATTTACCAAATGCATGGATAGTTGAGGAACCATTCAGTAAGCTACTAAATCATAGCCATGCAATAAAGGTTGAGGAGTGGGAAGAGGAAAGGTAGAAAACCTGAAAAAAGTGCAGACAAGTATAATAGATACAGATCAGTGGGAGTAAAAATTTTGTCATTCTAAGATAGTAATGATGTCTTCAGAAAGTAATTTTTTAAGCTAAGGTTTTGAGTTTCTTATTGCATACCTTGAAATTGTTATTCATTCATACAGTCAGAAACGTTCTGCAATAGATTCCCTGTTTGCCCGAGCAAAAGGAACAGCAGGTATTGAAAGACTGGAATTGTGTCTAGCTTTATTTCCACATTTTATCTGCCTCCCTCCCTTACCCTTCATTCCTTATTTCATACTTTTTCCGTCCATTACACTTCGTAGGAGTGGCTGTGCCTTCTAAGGACAACACTTAGGGCATTGTGAGCACATCAATAACATAAGCAATCAATAATAATTCTACCATTGAGCAGTTAATCAGCAAAGTATGTCCTGCAGCTCATCCATAGTAGATGTAGGATCTTAATTCTGAAAACATTTCCACAAAGTTATTTTACATAAATCAGTAAGAAGGACCATGTTGTAAAGTGTAGCACAGGCATATGTGCTTTTGGGACTAAGGCCCAGTAAGCAACAGTTTATTTTAAGCCTGCTCATTGCATTCAGCAAGTAGCAAGACACCATGATTTTACTTTGCTTTGCTTTTCTCATCACAGCAGCTTTCAAGAGTTCTGGAGCGAACTGCTGGTGCTTTGAATAAACTGCAAGCTTTTATTGACTTCAGCTAGACCTTTTAATCATAGTGTCTCTTACCTTTATTGTTCAGAAATACTGAAATTTTCAACAGAAGGAAGAAGACAAAATGATTTATTTAGGTAAATTCCTTTACCAAAAAAATGCCCAGGAATTACAATGTGTATTTTTAACACTGTGATTGGAGTCTGAGCTTTTGTTATAAAGCAAATGCACTTCAGTATGCACTTCTTCCTCTATCCTCCAAAAGCTGGTTAGATGTACCGATCAACCTTTCTGTTGAACATACAGATTGATAATACTCACTTGTTCACAAATAACCTCATCAGATTCTGAAAATACCATTTTTTTTACATGGAGAGTGAAAACCACGATATTAATTTGGGGATCTGTAGTATATAGTCAGTGATTCTTGGTGATTACAGAACTTTACCCACCAGCATCCTGGGGAGAAGTCCCTTCTCATGGATTGCCTCAGGTATCATTGTTCAAGGCACAGGTCCCACATGCTGTCTTTGTATTGCCTCCTTCAACTGTTCTGTCACAGCTCATGCTAAATTATTATTTTCCAGCATGACATCATTTGCAAATATACCCAGGGTTGTTGAAGGAACTTTTATTTACCTTGGCCATTCCAGCTCAGGGTGTGCTAGGCAAAATTGGCCCCTATTCACCTGCAGTGAAGAGTTTTGGCCATCTCTAGTTGCAACATTGCATGCAGACATGAAGCTCCTTTCACAGTAATTTGAGATCTCTGCAATTGCACCTATGGGAAGGAAATATTTTTGTGGGAGAGGTGATATACCTTATCAAATCAAACAGACAAGGTTTTGGTTCCACAGAGTCCGATCCCAGAAGTCTCATACAGATAGAATAAATGTTGTGCTAAGCATAGACTGTGTCAGTGCCACATAAAGGGAGGGCTCACACAAGTCTGTACATTTCTTGCAGATTGCTACAGCTTAAAAAAAAATAAAAACCTAATAAATCTTTCTTAAGCATAAAAATCTAAATTTCAGCTGTCCTTAAAGCATGGAGGAGACAATTAACAGTTACAAAACATTAGATATTTTGAACAGAATACGTGCTTATGATGCTACACATCTTTCAGAGTGTAAAACCTTTTTCCCAGTCCTGTGTTGTTTCACATTATTCATAGGTACACAAACGAGTTTTCACTATGATGAATCAGTTACCCAAGGCATAGCATAGTTTTGGCATAGCACAGCAAGGTTCTTTAGTCCTGCGATGAGGATAATTTCATTTAATCACTTGAATGAAGTGTAACCAGATTCTTTCCAGTGGTTTATAAAATGATTGCTAATGCAAATGATATTATCTCAGTTTCTTCCTACAGTTCATTGATATTCTCAGTTTCTTTCTACAGTTCATTGATACAGATCAGCAAGGTGTTCCTTGATGTCTTATCCCAAACTATGAAGAAATTCCTTAGAGAACTCCCTGCAGAAACATATTGCTTTACAACATTATCAAGAATAGCTGCCTCTCAGAGAGAAGGATTTTGAGGATAAATGTGGAAAGTCAGAAGAGGAAGCACCAAAAAAGACATTTGTTTTCTAAGGCCTGCCTCTGCTGATCGTAGTCCAGATTTTCTTTGCAATGAAGCTTCCAGTCTGGAAGTCTGTGTGCAAGTGCAAAGGTCAGGACAGCATGGGGAAGGTTTGGGGTGTATTTCTTGCAGAGCTTATGATGAGAGAAGAAGTAATGACGTTGCTCCAGACCTTTCACCTCTGGCTGCTGTATGACTTCTGATTTCTATACTTTCAGGAGATTCTAGTAGGGTGGTAGAAAGGCAAGTTTTCCACCTCAAAAGTGGAGATAGACAGCTGCATGCAGAGACTCCCTCTATTTGCAGCTTCTGGAAAAAGAAATCCTTCCATTCTCACCCTTACTTTGTACCGTCCTCCTCAATCCACATGTTAAGGCAAAAATCCAGAGCCTCAGAAAGGAAAAGAGGCCTGTAAATCTCATATACACAAATCTGTGCAGCAGACTTCAGAGGGGTTCATGGTTTCTAAGGCAAATCAAAAAGTATAAACCTGGCTATTTTTTACCAAGTGTTCCCTGACTACAAGTCTATTGATAGAGCCTGCATAAAAATATTGCCTTTAAATGTCTGTGCCTAGACATAAAGAAGGCATTTTGCCAAAATGAAAATGAAAATCATTGGCCAAATTAGCATCGTGTGATCTTAGCTTTAAAATGACCCTGATGCTGTATAAACAAGATTACATAAGGGTTCAGAGGTTTGTGAAACAGTTCAGTAGTGCCATCTTGAGGGAAGCTCCTAGATGTTATGTACAATTCCAGATTTCAGATCACCAGCATTTGCCTGTTTTATTAGTTGGAAATAAGCCAATGAACTACCCCAGAAGAATGAGGTACAGTAGATTTAGAAATGCATTTAAACATTAGCAAAAGAGAAGTCAAACCCAGGATTAATGTATTTCTATTGCTGCAGAAAATTATAGTCTGGGAAATAAAGTTGCAATGTTTTCCACTTTTAGCTGTTTATTGCAAAGCCACTTAGTAATATGAATTAAGCTATGCAAAACATTAACACTAATTTAGACGACAAATACCTTTTTGTCAGAAGGGAACCAGCAGAAGCAAAGTGATGCCTGAGTCTCACAGAACTCTGTTTATTTTTTGTATTCTTTATTTTCACCTGGGATGCAGACCAGGACCTGTTTATCCTAGTCTGACTTTCAGTAGAATTATAACTATACATCGGAAATCAAATTGATTAATTTATGAAGTGGCAAATGGTCAGAATTATAAAACAGGATGCTTACAATTACGATCTGCTTTGTTTTCCATCCATTCCTATCTTCCCCATCACGTTGGTCTGGAAGTGCCATGCACCATCTGGTAGACTAAAATCAGTAAATGTCAAAAGTGGTTTTCATTTTTCAGATCTGTCAGCTGGTGACAAGTAGGGCAGTTTAGAGATCATGCAGATCTTTCTTTTTTGTTTACTTGGGAGGGCTCTGCCCTTATCCATGAATATTTTTTCATTTCCTGACCAGAGTCAGAAATGGCAGCAAATGATGGCTCATGGAATTTCTTTTTTTCCCCCTTCTGTTTCCTTCTTTTAGCGAGAACAGATTTACACCACAAAAATAGCACACCATCTTTAATAGCTTAGATGCTGATGACTTGTCACTTGACATGCACAATCACCAGAGCTGACGTATGATTTATTGATTATCTATGAAAGGACAGACAGCTGCGAACTTTGATGCTTCTGTAAATATCACCATCGCCCTTGTGCAAATGCATGCGGTGTGTGATCTTACAGCCACACACAATTCCTCTGGGCCCTCTGGGTGGAACTACACACACAAATTCAAGTCACCTCTTCACAAGATCCAAGCACATTCATTTATTGCTGAGTTTACCAGGATCAAGGGTATTTTGTGCCTTTAGGAAGCTCCGATGAGTCCAAGACTGTCACTGGAAGAAGCAGGAAGGAAGAGGGAAAGAAAACACCTTTCCTTTCAAGGAAAAGTTAAACAGAGAAGTGAACACCCCCTTGAATGTAAGTGTAGATGACTTCAGAGCAGCTGCAGACTGAGATCCTGGTACACTAGTGTGATATTCATTTCACAAAAAAGGCTCTTTGAACAAAGAATAAAAGTTGTGGTAAATGCCATCATACTGTACTGATAAGATGCCATGCTGTGACTTTTTGGTATCTTGTCATTCTTCAGGGCTGGCAGAGTGCTCAGTCCCTGTATGATACCATATGCAACGATGTTTTACCCCGTTATGATGTTAAGTATGTAAAATACTGACGATGAGCAGTGTGGTCAGTGGGACCAGGGAAGTGATTGTCCCTCTGTACTCAGCACTGATGAGGCTGCACCGTGAATCCGGTGTTCAGTTTGGGCCCCTCACTAAAAGAAAGTTACTGAGGTGCTGGAGCGTGTCCAGAAAAGGGCAACAAAGCTGGGGAAGGGTCTAGAGAGTAGTTTGTATGACAAGTGGCTGAGGCAGCTGGGGTTGTTTGGCCTGGAGAAAAGGAGGCTCAGGGGAGACCTTATTGCTACCTACAACTACCTGAAAGGAGATTGTACCAAGGTGGGGATCTGCCTCTTCTCCCAAGCAACTCGTGACAGGACAAAGTGACATAGCCTGCAGTTGTGCCAGGGGAGGTTCAGGTTGGACATCAGGAGGAATTTCTTCACAGAAAGGGTCATTAAGCATTGGAATGGGGAGGTGATGGAATCACCATATCTGGAGGTTTTCGAGAAATGACTGGGCATGGTACTTAATGCCATGGTCCAGTTGAAATAGTTGTGATTGGTCAAAGGCTGTACTTGATGATCTTAAAGGTATTTTGCAACCTAAACAATTCTGTTATTCTCTGAGGAAATTGTTAATCAGCTTAAAAAATAGCAAAGACGTAGAAAAGAGCTGTCTGTAAGTCTCCTTGAACCAATTCCTGAAAAAGTGCTGAAGAATACTTGTGCTTGTATCCTTTTGAAGTGAAATTTGCTTGAAAGATATGCAGAAATTGCATACTTTTGATTAAATGCAAACTAAATATTGACTGTGCCCAGGGTATCAGTGCATGCCTTCCTTTTTTTTTTTTTTAATCTTTCTCCTGTCTTACATCCTTTTCACTCTTCACCCTGAGTCAGATTCTTAGGAATAAAATTAAATTGGTAGCCTCTGAACTACAGCCATTTATGAAGGTGAGTGCCTGTCTTCTGTCTTCATTGTCTTTTATACCTTATTGTTAATCATTCTAGTGTTTGAGGTTAAATTTTCAAATCAATATTACTACAACAGTGTGAAACTGAAACTTCAGTGAAAGAAATAAAAGTGCTAGTGCTTACTAGAAGTAGATACATTTTTCATTGAGAAATACTTTCCCCATTTTCTGAATTTATTAATAAATCTAATTTTCTTTACTCCCTGTTTCTCTGGGAAACTGTCAGAAAATGTGAAAGGACTCTGACTGTGAAAAATATCTAGGATTATGTTTCTAAGCACGTGGTATGTGATGATTGCATAGATGTATCAAATCATTATGAACTAAATAGGTAATAACATTTTTGCTAGGTTTGAAATAATACTTGACTCTTTTTCTCCGTGGAATTAAAAATTATTTCCACCATACACTTCTCCATCAGTACAGGGTGCAGATAAAGAATTACCAAAATTATGATGTAATGTTGCTCTTTCACATGGTCCTCACTATAATTAAAAGCTCTACTTAATTCTGCTCTGGGAGGAAGGCTTAAGTACATATATCCACACACATATGAAAGGAGGAAATTTATGAGAAGGCTGCCTTGAAAATATGTGAAAATTTCTATTTTTGATTTATCCTTTCCACTGAAATTACCATAAAAAAGCAAAGCTTGGACAGTGGAAATGGCACTAAATGCAACAAAAACACTTTTAAGAAAAATACACAGAAAAAAGAAGAAGCTTTTCTTCAGTTAAATGTTTTTATGGGTATCCCTCACTGCACTTCCTATATTATATGCTATCCAAATAGACTGCTACAAAATTGATATCGACAAAATATTTGTATCATCTGAGTTTTCTTTAGAATATTGTTTCTCTTCTGTTTCCAAATAATTGATTTGCGATTTGGCAGTTTCATTTAACTATAGTTCTTAATCTCACCAGCCATGTTAGTATGGGAAATGATTTTTCTAAGGTATAAAACACAAAGTCCCAGATGCAGGGAGTTCCCTTGATGCTTCTCTTGCCATTTATTTTTAATTCTAAATGTCCACCCTCAAAGGAACTGCACAAAGGATGAATGTGCCATTGTGTTGCCCTGACCCACAGTCCACTGCCTGAAAACTGAGAATCATCTGTTTTACAATGTTAGTTGCTCCTACCAGAGCACTGTTTCCCAAAAGCAAATTCTGTTCACAGGTTTACTGTTTCAGGCACAGTAGGTGTGGTATCGCACGAGTAAAATGTCTGAACAAAAATTAAGCTTGCACTGATTCCCGAGAAAATCGTTCTGCAATAGTGCATAAACGGAGAAAAAACTTTTCTTGATTAATCTGTCCTACTAAATGTGAAAGTTTGCACCCTCCTTCTACAGGGTTCCTGTAAAACTTAAGGCATGGTCCATGAGAAAAAAAAATCCAAATCTTCTTTCAATTTTCACTTTAACTTCCAGGACTTACTCTCCCCCCGAAAGAAAAAAAAAACCCACAAGAGGTTGCCATTTTATCTTACTCATATTTTTATGCTACAATCAGAAATTCATATAATTGGCGGTGATATCTATTTTGTTGGTATCTAGGTATGACTTTCCCTTGCAGTGAAGAAGCTACTTCCCCTAGAAAGGAACCTATTCTATATTCCAGCAAATTTACTATGCCAGTATGGAGCTTTGCAGCCATTCAGAAAAGTTGCTGAACAATGGGAGAAGGGAGAGAGAAAACTCACAGACAAGAAAATACTGAGAGCACATTTTAAAAGTACAAAATGATAAACACTCGGTTTTTCTCAGTGAGATATACAGATTTTGAATAATTCAGAAAACTCCTTAGGACTTTGTTTATATTTGACTATATCTGCAAAACATAAAATTCAAGATTTCCTTTACCAAATGGCAAGACACAAACAGGCACTATGATTCACTGCAGGGAACAGTCTACAAAGCTGTACATAATTCTGAACAACAAAATTACACACATGTTTAAATGAAGACTTAATTAGAGATAATGTTTTAACTGTCTCCATGAAATACTGTATTTGATTTGCGATTGCATTTTAACATCAGCTATTTCTGACTCTACGTATATTAAAGCCTTATTCATTCATGACTGGTTGCAAATAATAATCTGATAAATATCGGCTTTAACCCCTTGCATGACAGCCTAAGAAAATAAGACCCCAATCTTGACTAAGGTCTTAGTAGGCTATAATAAGACAAAATGATACAAGTTTCTCCTATAATTTCTGTCAGAGGTCATCAATCTGTATTCAACAAAACCATTATTGATATTTGATGCCTATGAGTTCCTAGTTCACTGTCTGAAAAAAGTCATATGACACATTAGGCCTATTCTTTTTCTTACATGAGACCCATAATTAATAGGGCCAAATCATTCTCCACAGATAATTAATTCTCATATAATTCCACAGGGTGACTGACATTTCATGTAAATACTTCTTTGGATAGGAGGATGCAAAGAAAAAGGGCTTAACCACCAAACACAGTATATTTTGAATCCAGCTGAAGCTCTACATCAGTGTGCTGTTGCAGAGCTGCATCAACACAGGTTTCCCTACTGCATCCTCCTCCTGTCCCTTTGAAAATGGCTGGAGAAACAGTCTGTAATTTGAAAGGGGAAAAGGATTAACAATGCTGAAATAATCAGAATGACCAAAAGCTACGATTATTGCAGTTTTGAAACCATGTCACAAAGTGTAATGTCTGGGTAACCCTCCTGCTCTGATAACATCTCAATGCGGTCTGTTGGTGTTTTTAAGCAAGATGGCTGAGCCAGCCCTACACACCAGTGCTACCAAAATGTGCAATCCCATTCCCTCTTCCTCTTCTCTGGAGAGCAGCTCTTCACTGAGCTGACTTCATCCACCAAAACTGTAAAAATATCAAAATCCACGCAAAATGCATGATAATCCATTAGAACAGTGCACTGCAGGAGGAGCACCAGAGTTTGCCACAGACATGGTAAGTGTGAGAAGGGGACGAGGACTTCCCCTACAGCCAGCTGTGACCTGGCCGCAGAGTCCACTCCCTCCAAACCTGTCCGTTGGAGTCTAATACCCACAAAACACCCTGACAACATCGTTTCCCAGCCAAGGACAAAAAAAAGAAGGGTACAGAGAAAAAAAAAGCACTCACATGCTTTCTTGTCCCATCTATCTTCAGAAGCAGATGGCAGCACTTTGCATGCCCTTGCAGAGCAGGCAGCTGTGCAATTAGGCGTCTGCTTTCTCCTCACAGCAGCTTCAAGTTGAAGCCCTAAAAAACTTCAGGAACATCCCCTGTGAGGCAGTTTGTATTGGCTACTCTTGCAGGGAGAGAAAGATACTCTGCCTTATTTCCTAGTCATGTGGGGACAGACACCTTGCAAGTGAAAATTGCTTTTACTACAGGACCAGAAATGAAACCAGCACATAAAAGCCAAGAATCCAAACCCATTTTACCCTGTTCTCCTGAAGAAACAATGCTGGTGACATCACACCGTATATGTGCTTGCACATCTATCTGTATTTTTAACTACTTTTTTAACCACTTCCAACCACATTTAGACAAGGGATGGAGGTCTCAAGGACGTTAAGTTCCCATGACCTCTAGCTAGCAAGAAGAGACTGTTGCTATAGTGCAAAGGAAGGTCCGGAGTGAACTAACTGTTTGGCTGAGGCTGAGTGAAACCTCAGTCTCAACATACACATGTAAAATCAAGGGTTTTTTGGATCTACTGACCCCACAGAACCATCATTAGTATGTTTTGATAGAGGCTGGCTATATAAGGCTGAGTGCAATATAAGTCAGCTTTTCAGCTCTATAGACCAAGAACACTACTTCCCTGCTCACAGGAAGACAGGAAAACAAAGTAATAAATTATAATATTTTGCACCTTTGCAGGCAGGCTCTTTCTTGTCCCATAAGATATATGAATAAAATACCTCACAGACAAAATAAAAAAGCTTTATCTCAATTTTGTTTTTATAGACAACCCAGGATTCATGCAAGATTATAGCAAAACCCAAGCATAAATCACACTTTTTGTGATAATGCTACCTGATACTTAACATGGGGATTTTTGGGAACAAAGAATGCTGGATTTAGCATCATGTTATTCAATATAGAGCTCTGCAGTTTTACAGTAAGTTTTATTCACTGTCTTTTGGAAACCATTTAAAAATTGATGTGAAGTCATGGGAATAAAAATGTGAAAATACAACAGATCTGTTAGGTCACCAAATCCATCTACATGCCAGACCAGAACAGTTCTCTGTGACAAATCCACCCAGCTGAATTTAGCAGTCTTAGGCAATTGGACAACTAGCACTTTCCCTTACATTATAATTTTTTCAGACCGTATGTTGTGTGCTCCATTTCATTAATTCAACCATATTTTTTCCTCTTCCTTTTAAATAAAGATTGCAGCACTCACATGTCAAGCTGAAGAAGACATTATTCTAACAGTAACATCTAACATCTGTTTTTGGCAGGCACTATGGGCAGTTGGCAGCAGCTCTGCAGTTCCCTCCTTATGTAAATGATCATGTGCTGGTGGCTGTCTAAGCTAACATCGCTGGAAGACAAAGGAAGAAAAAGTCCTTTTCCTTTTACTTGATGCTTACTGTTAGCTATAACATAAGGAGTTTTGCATGTTGAACAGACAGCCTCATTTTCACTGTATGTGGGCCAGATCTGGCTTCAGGGGAACCAAAGAGAGCCCTGTACAAGCAGGAATATTCACTAAAATATTTATCAAAGAGAAATGATTTTTAGGGTCTTATTTATGCACAGAGTTATTTACTGTACAAAAAAGGAATGCTAGGGAATGCTGCCTGACACAGAGGTAGCAAAGAAATTACGATTTGCACCCTCCAGTCCACACAGGAGATGTATAAACCTTTCCAAGACTGGAATATATTTCTAAAAGGCAGATTCATTGGATGCGAGTGATTGTTCAGACCTTTTCAATATGCTGGGCATCACATAGGAAGTACATTATGTAAAATTCTCCCTCTCATTTTGTGTGTTGGCTATTTGATGTATGGAATAAAACTAGGATCACTGGAGAAATTCTGCTCTGTGTTGTAAAAGAAGACAAACCAGAGGGTCCTTTACCTTGTCTGTATAGATTGCTGACGCACAGCTTGTGAGATCTCAGCATTTTTAGCTCCTGCAGAGATAGTTTCTAAAGATATCACTGCTCTGAGGTGTTTTGGAGATTCTCACAATACCTCTACTCACAGACTTTGGGCCAGTACTGCCCAGCCTTAATTCAACTGAAATACTATTGGTGGCTGCAGTGAGAGAATGGGCAGACCTAAGGGACTATCTATCAGGACTGCACAATGAAGTTGTAAATGAGGTCTTCGGCTCCAAGGAGCAGGTATTGGCCTGAGAACAGTTCCATATTAATTAGCCCAAGGTGTTCTGAGATGATACTTCCATCATCCTGCCTTCCTCTCTGTCTTGTTGCATCCTGTCACCTTGTATTTTTGCACCTGCATTGGCACTTCAGGTGCTTTTTAAAGTGGGGCAGGTAGCTCAGATGGCCAAACATTGATCCTACAAGAAACATGGGCTCTTGAATCAGGACAAAGCTCTGTGCTAATGTAGTGCTGGTCCTTAAGCCATTTTAGCAGCTCACACTTCTTGCCTCAGAACTGCCATGCTGATACTCCTCACACAGCTTCAGACTTTGGCTGAATACCTCTAATCAAGACTGCACTGCCAGCTATGAATATTTTTCCCCAACTCTTAGCATAAAGCCTTGCCATCACTAAAAGACCTCCAGACTGTTAGAATCGTGGCTATGGGTAGCTATATTTAAGTGCTGCCATGCAACTCAGACAGTGGTTTTAAACCAGATCAAATAATCCTAGTGTTTGACATATGAGTGACAAACGTCGGTATGAGAGGCCAGTTGTGATGCTATGTGGCAGTAAGAGCCCCAAAAGAAAGAGAAAATCTTGGAGCTTGAAGTAGTGGAAGAAGATCAGTTTAGACTTGAGCCTTCCTATGACGCTGCTCTTGGTAAAACGCTAATCAAATTATTTTACAATCTGCAAAATCCAAAGTTCATGCTTCACCATGTTCATATGTGGAAATTTAATCATTAAAAAGATAAATTTGATGTAGATTTGGAGTGGAGGTCTGGGTTCTGTTTTGGCCCAATTCTAATCTTCAGGTTAATTTTCAACCCCAATATTCTACATAGCAGGAAACAGCTTCTTTGGTTAAACGGTCAAATTTAAGACATATAGCTACTGAGTATGCTCTGTTCCCTCAAACTTCACTGGTACAGTAAGAATGTCTCGCCACTCATAGCACTGGCCTTCAACTTTTTTGCAGTAACTAGTTCACCTCTTCAGTAAAATGCTGATAATTTCTCCATTTTCTTCAGGGACATTGGGAAGCTGTTGCTGTGTGTGCATTGGAGAAGCCTAGAAATTTCACTGGGAGCTTTTTCCACATGTTTACATCAACCTTTCTATCTTAATGCCATCTTAAACTATGCTGAACAATGGTGGGGACCTGCTGTGCATAATGCTGTGAGAAGACAGAAAAGAATGAGCAGAAGGATGGTAGGAAGCTGAACGGTGTGTGAAAACGAGAATATGACTAAGTGACTTACCATTCAAATTGCCTTTCACCAAATGTGTGTAATCAATTCCAGCGCAGTAGGGATGGTTAACATTACAAAGGCTCTAATCATGGATTTGTCCAATATCATCTTTCTCAAGAAGCAGCCTCAGATGTCTGAAAAGCATATTCATGAGGTCAGTAACAAAGACTTGAGGTTGGACCACTTCACCTTTATAAAATTATTTGTATTGCAGATTTTAGATGTCCCTGCTGCAGTGATTTTATTCTCCGGAAGCAAGTAACTTCTTAGTACTTGCAAAACTACTCCTACAAATTTGACTGATTTGACTGTACTTTGCAATAACTGAAATAACAGTACTAAAAGGATTTTATGGATTTTATTGCATTTGAGTTTCATACAGAATGTAAAGCAATAACACTCACAAGTATGCCTCACAAGGAAATAAAACTGTACTTGGAAAAATCACCAAGAAAATTATCTCTTGTTTTCCAAATTAATTAATATCCTCTGAAAGAACAGAAAACAATAACTTTAGATATTTTAGTAAAGAGGTAAATCCCTGTATTCCAGGTTGCACTAAAAACAATTGTGGCTTTTATGTTCAATTTAACAGGTCCAGAAGAACTGTGAGATTCTCATCAGAACTACTCTAAAATACATTAAATTTGCAACTTTTATTCATTTATAATTTTACAACTATGCATTCTCCCTTCTACAGAATTTTGTGCTCCTTCAGAAATCTAATTCTCCATTATTTGTTTCAGAAGAAAAATTCCCACCAGCTCTAATTCACATCCAGAAATTGCAAACCAGTTATGAATCTCTAAAATAGGAAGCCTTTTGAGTAATTTCTCATTAAATGTATTTGCATTTCTATCTTGAACTGGAATACCAGAGAAAAAAGCCTCTGGGACATTTGATCTGTCCTAGCTTGTTCCAAGCAAGCGGAAGATCTATATGAGCCTTTGGCTTGCATATAAAATAGTCTGTAAAAATGAAAGATGCTTAGAAAATATGCTAGTTTTCTGAAAACCTGAAATACAGAGGCTCTGAACATGGACCAACTATAGGTATTTTATAACAATCTAGAACAATTCCTTTGATATTAATTGAGTTTCTGTTTATTACACTACAAAGTAACATCAGAACTTGGCCTAATTTCTGAAGTTACTTCCAGTACTCATCGCAGAGGGAAAAATCTGTCATTAGAATTCTGGTAAATGAGTTCAAAACAATTACATCACAACCTTAATAGCATGTGTCTCAATAATTTTCAAGATTAATGAAAAACATGAGATACAAAAAAACAAACCTGAGCTTCCTTACGTAACTTTTCTATTGCCATTTTTTCTATTGTCATAAGGAGCTGCTTTTCCTTGGTGCACTACAAAAGAAACCTCTTCAGATAGTTTTCTGCTGACTACTTCTTTTATCTGTAAATGCTTTCAGTGATGAGTTCAGATATCTATTTTTTTTCTCCAAGCAAAATAATCTTCTATAGCCTCAACGAACCTGACAGTGAAAAGCACTAAAGTTGGACTACACGGGGTCATATCCCAGCTTACTGAGATACATGAGGCCACCAAAAGGAGATAACTGTAGACAGCACAAGGGTCCAGAATGGCTCCTGCCTCAATCCTGCCTCAGTCCTGCCTCAAGGTAGCATCTCATGAGTACCCACTTTCCATTTCAGTAATCCATCTTTGTATAATATGCTTATTGTTTATGGCCATCAAGTAAGGCAGGCAGCCCTCATCCCATTACTATTTTACCTCCAGGGTAAGGCTTATTTTTCTTATCTACAAAGAGGATATTAAGGAGTGGAATACATACACATAGTTCTCCATAGGCTTATTGTGTTCAGCCTACTACCCCGTCAATCATGCCATTTTTGCTTTGTTATCACTTTTCTTAGTTCAGTGCCATAACCTCAGGCTCTGATCTCATCAGATCTCACAAGCTAAATAGGGTCAGGCCAGGTCAGTATTCAGGCAGAGAACTTCCAAGAAAACTCAAATGTTTGCAGGAAGGAGAACTTTTCCACCCATGATTTTTTTTTCAGTCTCAGTCAGTACCCAGCAGTACTGAATCAACACCAGTGAATGAAGTTAGAAAGTTACAATAAAAGAATTCAAGACATTTTCAATGTTGACAGGCTTCATGCCTGGAATGAAACTCAGCTTGAGTACATTCTGTCTAAAACAACAACCACTATTTTAGTGAGATCATGCATTTTTCACCTGCCCTACAAGTCTATGGTTGCCCTTACTACCTGTCTGCAGATCTTTTTGCCAATACTGTATTTTTCCCTTAATTGACAAATGGTCACTGAGAGCTCCTAGTTCAGACCTAGTATTGTCCCTTTTTCTTCTCTAGGTCTACCACAACTCATAGTGCCACAGGATCAGGTTTCAACTACCCTATCAATGACTGCCTGCCTCACAACATTGGCATTTCACTGTATTTATTTTTCACACCTTTATTAGATTAGCATATTTTAGTTCTCATTTTATGTCATTAACCAGTGTGGTGTTACTCTGAACAGCTAGAAGCTTTCTGTCCCATTTCTGAGTCTGGTAGATTTACGTGGCAAATAAAGTAATTTCCACATAAGTAATTGTTAAACTAAATTGAGACCATTCTGAATGGAAGTAAACTACTTTAGTTATTAGTTTAATTGTAGATCTTCTTATTGTTAGTATTGTTTAACCAGCTTCATGCTTTATTAGATTAGGCCATCATCCCATGACAATCTATGGTCAGTAAAGTCACTACAAGATAGAACATATGAAGTGATGTCATCTATCTTTGTGTCACTTACTGTCTTTCATTGCCACTCTGTATATTAATCCCTACATTTTGTGATCCTGGTTATAATCTTTCCATCTCATCAGCACTAATGTTTATCTTATCAACACGTAAGATTTTAAATTTTTTCCCCACTAAATGAGAACTGTAAGTCAGGAACAAGAAGTCAAACTCCTTATGACTTGTTGAGGAAACTTGTACATCTTAGTGTGTTTCCCCCACCTTTATTCACAAGAGGTAGCACTGTCTTCCACATGGGAGTTGTGGGAATATTCAGTAAAACACATTTAACCAGTAAGAATAATAGAACACGTGCTTCTGATACCATGCCATTACACTAGTTACAAACATTATTCTTGGCTTGTATTTTCAAAGGATAAATAGATGCACGAGAACTTTATTTTTATTGTTAAAATGTTGTTTTCACTATAGTTAAAAGGCAGGAGGCAACATGATCTCATAATCAGGACAGGAAACAGAGAATTGGGATATTTGGGTAATTTTATCCTGATTTTGCCTCAGCTGTCATTGTTATCTTGACCAAATCACTGTTTCAGACTGTGATTTCCAGCTTCCAGAGCTTCAATTACCCACAAATAGATAGTCATAGAGTTGGGGAAACAAACAGGTTCACAGGCACATCGGCCTCAGCCAACATCTTCACAACCTTCCTTTGATTACATTTAGACCACTACGAGAGAAGTTATGTAATGACATTGCCTGCCCCCACTTTTTATGTCACTCAGTGCCCCATCTATTAAATGAGGCTAAATATACTAGATATATACAGTTTCGAAAATTCTTTTCATACCTTAAATCAACAATTCTGTGTAATGCCATTTGCAAGCACGCAATGCATCCCTCATAGATAGATGTGACGTGCTTATTAGCATCTTCCTCTTTGGAAAGCATTGCTGACCAAAAATACGAGAACAGAGACACATACAGAGCAAAGTCCTTCTTAAATAGCTCTGAATTTGGATCATAGAGGTTAAACAATATTCCAAGAATTGAAATAATTTTTAGAAGGGAAGCAGGACTGCATTAATTTCTTTTAAAGTTCATTCTTTGTTTGATTCAGATTCTTTCTCTTAGGTACGGTAAAACCATGATATCGAAATGTTTCACAAATTTAGAATTTTCTGGAATTATAAACAATGAATTGTGAGCTTATTATCTGAAAACAAAGAGGAAAAATGAACAAAGTACAAAAGGCTTTGTAAAATTTTTGCAGAAACACTATGCAACATGTGCCTCAAAGAAGCTGTGTGTGATTTGTTTTCTTAATTCAAGTTGTCTCAGTATATAAATCCTGCTAGAGAGCTTATTGCTTGTTTACCTCAAGCTTTTGACCCAATAATGGAACTTTACAAAATGCCACAAACAGAAATAGTACTGAAAGGCATGAAAAGAATGAGTCCATTGGGATTTCTATTTATTCTAAAGAGTTTTATATGTCAACATCAGTCTAAAGTTACCAGTTTTTATCCATTAATAACCACTGACTGTTCAAATATGTCACAGATTCTGTTAGCTTCCACACTACAAACATGCTGCCTTCTTTGTCAAGAACCACTTTTAGATAAGGGCATGTGGCAGATTACTGTTTCTACTGTTCCTTCCTTGCCATTATGAATCTCAGCATGTTGTCCTCATGCTTTACAGAATTTCACAAGACCCTCTATGTGATGCAAAATTTTCACTTTACATGGACTAAAGTACCCCACGACAATTCCCAGGGGACAAACCCTCATCAACTGACAACACTTAAATGTGAGATACAGAATGGAGAAAACTAATACAGCTCCCATCTTATTTTCACAGCTGGACTCGTATGAATTTTTGACCCCAGCGTGTTAGACATTAACAGGACTGATTTTTGATTCAGCGTTTAAGCTTCTCTTTGACTTTTTTATTCCCACTGCCAGATGATTACTATCTCTGATCCCACTATGAAAGTTTACCAGGCACAAATCCCTATAATGTATAACCTTTATAGTGCCTTGATTTACGTTAATCTGATCTACCAACAAATGGACTCATCTGTTTCATTCTGACAAAGTTGATTTATGTTGACATGTTGACTTTTGTACTTTCCAGTGCTGCATTCCCTTTATTAGGTTTGTGAGTTTGTGTCAGTTAGACAGGGCTGTCTTTCCTGCATTTTTTTATCCAGCTGGGAGATATTTCAGTGCTTCTAAAAATTTGGATGCTGAACTATGAAAATCAATGCATTTGTTACTAGTGTGGACAGTAAAATAAGGTTCTTTTTCACTTCTTAAGGTTTCCATGGTTTGATTTCCTTCTTACTTTGGTTGATGTAAGTCATTAACAATGCAGGTAAAATTTAAATTACAGTGGTGGAACAGTTTAGAAGTAATTGATGCCTAATTATTTTTAAACATTTAGAGCAAATGCTGGTACCAAGAGGTACCAGGGTGCAAAAACTACCTCCACACTCTGTTCAAGGCCTGCATTTGCCAGACCAGTGCTCCCAGCTTCCGACAGAAAGCCATGCTTTGTGTCATATCCACTCTTTCAGCAAGAAAGGACAGTATGTGTTTTTCAGGCATAACCAAAACATGGTTTGAAGGAGATTTTGTAATACCATGGAAAGCTCTCTCTCAAGATATCATAGAAGCATAGAATTGTTCGGGTTGAAAAAGACCTTTAAGATCATCGAGTCCAACCATTAATCCAACACTGCCAAGTCCACCACTGAACCACGTCCCTGAGTGCCACATCTACATGGCTTTTAAATACCTCCAGGCATGGGTACTCTGCTGCTGCCCAGGGTAGTCTGTTCCAGTCCTTGACAACCTATTCCATGAAGAAGTTTTTCCTAATATCCAATCTAAACCTTCTCTGGCACAACCTGAGACCGTTTTCTCTCATCCTATTGTTTGCTACCTGGGAGAAGAGGCTGACCCCCACCTGGATACAACCTCCTTTCGGGTAGTTGTATAGAGCAATAAAGTCCCCCCTGAGCCTCCTTTTCTCCAGATTGAACAATTCCAGCTCCCTCAGCTGCTCCTCATAAGACTTATGCTCCAGATCCTCCACCAGCTCCATTGCCCTTCTCTGAACATGTTCCAGCACCTCAATGTCTTTCTTGTGGTGAGGGGCCCAGAACTTGACACAGGATTTGAGGTGCGGCCTCACCAGTGCTGAGTACAGGGGGACAATCACTGCCCTGGTCCTGCTGGCCACACTATTTCTGATACAAGTCAGGATGCCATTGGCCTTCTTGGCCACCTGGGCACACCACACACACGACTGGATCATGTTCAGTCAGCTGTCAATCAGCATTCCCAGGCCCTTCTCCACTGGGCCGCTTTCCAACTAGACTGTCCCTAGCCTGTAGCGCTGTGTGGTGTTTTTGTGACCCAAGGGCAGGACCCAGCACTTGGCCTTGTTGAACCATTGATCCAGCCTGTCCAGATCCCTCTGCAGAGCCTTCCTTCTCTCCAGCAGATCAACACTCACATCCAACTTGGCGTCAGCTGCAAACTGACTGAGGGGGCACTTGATCATCTTGCCCAGGTCATCAATGAAGATATTAAACAGGACCTATGCCAATTCTGAGCCTAGGGGAACCCTGCTTGTGACCAGCTGCCAACTGGATGTAAATCCATTGACCACCACTCCCTGGGCCTGGCTATCCAGCCAGTTTTTAATACAGCAAAGAGTGCACCTGTCCAAGCCACAAGCAGCCAGTTTCTCCATGAGAATGCTGTGAGGAATGGTGTCAAAGACGTCACTGATGACAACATCCACAACCTTTCCCTCATCTGCTACATGGGTTACTTTGTCATAGAAGGAGATCAAGTTACTCAGGGAGGACCTGCCTTTCACAAACCTATGCTGGCAGTGTTTTGCCCCACATCCAGTAAAGGATGGAGATTCTCCTTATCCCTCCTTTTGTTGAAAATGTATTTATAGAAACATTTTTTTATTGTCCTTCACAACAGTAGCAAGATTAAATTCTAGTTGGGCTTTGGCCATCACCAAGGCCAGTGCAATTAAACCAGAGACTGAGCTCCAAGACCTCACTTGATGTATGGGTATTCAGCCCACAGGACCAGATTAGAGCTAGTCAGAGTAATATTCCTGAATCTCATTTTGTGTGCACATTGGATTGTCAGCTCCATTCACTCTGCTCTTTAATCCCAATCCCATTATGTCCCACTATTTCCTGACACAGGCAGAGGTAGTTCTTGACACATTTTCAATGTCCCTAAAGCAAAGTGATACACTTAGCCTCTGCCTAGAGGCTAAGTGAAATGTGGATTTTTGGTTCAATGATCAAATCAAGAATCGTAATAAAATAAAGTAAAATTTTGACTTGGATCAAACTGACATGAAGCAATTTATTTTTAGTTTATGTAATCATTTTTAATCTGCAAGTACAAGAATAATAGATGATGGGGATAGAACAGAGGAGGAGGAAAATGTTGAAAATAGTTTCGCAACCCCCTTCTCCTTATTTTCGTATGAATTACTGTTTGCTTAAAAAACTCTACCGTTTGCACTCCAATTTCTCCTGGTTTATTTCTATTCAGTGATTTTTAAATGTTTGTTTCAAAATCTGCAGAAAGAAGCAGCTTAGGGAAGATCACTCCACAGAAGTTTCAAAATTAGTGGACTAGATAAGGCGCTCGGGCAACGGAAGGACAGGCACAAGTGGTTGTGATCCCGAGGCCAAGTGTGCCATCTAGTGTTAGATATAGTTTGTCAAAGGGAAACCATCGGTTAATCTCTGCAATGTTTATAATACCCGTAATATATCCTTCAATCACTTATTGGACAGGCTACTGATACTACGCTTGGGTATTAAATGTAAGGCTTAACAATAAGAATAACTTTTCACATCCATGACGTTTGGGTGGTACGTGTGAATAATTTGTGAACGTGTTTTATTTGAAAGCTGCTGATCAACATCCAACAAGCATATTCAAAAAGTAATGAGTCTTCTGCAGAAGAGCTGCACAACATTACGATAAAATACCTTGAATATACTGTGGCCATTTCGATTATCACTTACTTCAGTAAACTGCTGGAACCAATAGCCAGCGTGATGTGCAACAGATTGTAACAACATACTTTTCCTGAATCTCCAGTAAGGAGGACAATATAACTCAACTACCACCCTCATACGACAGAAAAACAAGTAATGAAAGTTGAAGACATGCAGACTGCCATGTTTTGTTCTTTTGGTTCTTTTCAGCTACTCCATATTCAGATATCAACCGTCAAATCCACAGCACCACTGTCATTCCAGCAGTTCTCTAAGCACAAATACTCTGTTATCACTGAGAAGCACAACTTCTAAAATACATTACCATAGAGTCCAAAAAAATTGCTAAAACCTCTCATGGCACAATAAAGACAAGTATGAACACCTGAAATTTGCTGCACTCCCACAAATATCAAAGTGTAAATTCCTTGGGGTGTTGTTGTTTCTTCAGTTGTACCATTTCAGGCCCCTCAAATACAGATGCCAGAAAATATTGTGTGTGAGCAGAGTTCTTGACAAGAAGTTGTATTTCAGTCAGAGAGATGTGGAAAAGACTGTGACAATCTATGAAAACACTTAAGCAACTCTCATCTTCTTGATGTACTGCTAAAATAAAGGCTGGTGTGGATGCAGGCACTATAGTGGTGGTCAGAGTAGGGGGAGAAAAAGCAGGGTCATTCAGAGGTATTGAGTCACAATTTCCCTGTTTGTTTAGTGTAATAAAACAGCACTGTTAACAACTCCGAAGTGACTTTATGATATTTCTTATCTTGTGTAACTAAGACTGATGCCAAAAATGTCACTCAGATTGTCCTTCTGCAGTGCTGTGCTTCTACCACTTGCCTCATGTTCAGGTCTAGCGATCCCATAGCATCAGATTTTGCCAGGTCAGTGAGTTGATCCAACTGAAAACCAACTGGGAGTGGAAAAAGTTTTCTATCAGATAGCCACCAAAAATTATGCCGAAGTTAAAATGTGTGTTTCTTCTCAACACACAGTTTTTAACTTCATTATATGCCTAAAGGTTTCCTTGATTGCAAAAATGCATAGAATATTGAAAAGATGGACAATCAGAAGATTTCTTCAGTGAGAGTGATTACATTTGTTATCTTCAGTTCAATGTTGTTCATAAATAATCATTCAAGACTCTGAGTCTGAAGCTGAAAGCAAGCAGAAACACTGGGAGACAGTGAGTTAGTAGCAAACTTCCCTGATTAAAAAACCCCATTCCTCCATATAGCTAGGAGAGCACCCACACTAACAACAGCCTTATTCTTCTTCAGGAGTAGGCTGCAAGTCCAAATTGCTCCCTGAGTAGGTTGGAAGTTTCTGTGTACCTCTGACCAGCAGTGAACCGGTTTGGAGTTACTACTTGCAGGGAGCCTGCATGCCAAGATCAAGCAGGTAATGCACAGCAATTTGTAATGTTCCTCCCAGCAACTATTTTTGAAGCATGTTACAGCAGGACAACTCTTGAGAGCTGTACATCTCCTGTAGGATGTACTATTTCAGACTTCGATGTGCAGCAAAGATATAGGAGAAATATCATATCCTTTCTCAATTTCAGCACCGATGATCACAGTAGTAATTCAAAGACCAAACTGAGGACTCATTTGCACTGAATATTAATGCAGGTGTAACAGATAAAAAACCGGGCAGGAGTAGTTTTCAGAACAATGCATCTGTCAGCCACAATCTTTGAAACAAATCCAAGTCTAACAGAGCAGATTCTTTCCCTTTCTTGAAAAAGGGACTTAATATGATCAGCTACATCTTCTCAAAAGAAAACATTTGGACTTTTTTCTTTTACAGACTTTGATCCAACATCAGAATGGCAGTGAATTCAGTGGAGGTAAGATCTTAAATAAGGTTTGGGCATTTAGCTGTCTTTGAAGCTAGGTGTTCGCTTTTGTCAAGGGACTTACTTGACAGCCTGAAGACGAAAGCCTCTTTTCATGCCAAAAATAGAATAATCGTGCCATTTTGGAAAACTGCTCTGCTGGCTTGCCTTGACATTTTGTTGCAGGAATCACCATGGGTGTCACAAAAAAACTACTTCTCATGTTGTTTGTCTCCTCATCTCTGCTCAAAAGGCTAGTGCAGATGCTTAACTTATAGTGGGGGTGGGGGCTGCTCCCGATCTAAGTGTCTGCTGCACAGAAAACAGATGAACCATTTGTTAAATACCACTGGTCCCTATTGGTTTATAACCAGATCCTGCACAGCAGTAACTCAACTGAAGTAAATGGAGTTCTGCAAGAAGAACATTTGACCTGAGGACTGATTTCATCAATGATTATAGTCTAGTACTAGTCTTCTTAGTCATTCAATCCACCTGCAAAAAACTGCTTTTAACTGAACAAAACTACAGAACTAAACCTGCTTACAACTTCAATTTTCATGTGAACATATATTTCAAAAGCTACAAGGTTAAAATGTGAGATTTCAATTGTAAAATAGTGAGAATTAAATGGCTGCTTTTATGCATGGATACTTTAAGATGATCATTTTAGCAAAACAAGACACCTTTCCTGTCGATATCCTGAAGCACCCTTTCTCTCTCCTGCTATACTTTGGTGAAAGAATACTTCATGTCATCTCCATTACTTTCATGTTTAATGGCATTGCAATGAAAGAAATGACACCTTACAGAATTAAGACCCAGACTAGCATCCCTTGGAGGCTGAGTTTCAGATCATTATTTCTGCTGACACTGTGCAGCTGTTGCAGAAGGTTTTTTTTCTACGAGCAACTTTGAGTGTTTTTTCATCTTTTTTTCTTCTTTTCTTTTTTTTTTTTTTTTTTTTCCACAGAAATCTTTAGCGGGAAGAGGAAGGCACGGCTTGTTGGATCAGTGATGTAACACCAGCTGACAGGTGGGTTTCAGGGAACTCTCTGGGGCCATGGCCTCTTTAGTGGTTTTACCACTCTAAACTCAATTACAGTGGAGTTTCACGCTCCACAGCAAACTCCAGTCCTTTTTTGATAAAAACTCTACAAAGTAAATAAGTCATGATGATGATATGGGTCTACCATTTAATATTCATTGAAGTACATATGTTTGAAAATTGGAAGCAGAGTTTAATCCATTTTCATATTTATATCAACATGAAGCTTTAAAAAGGATATCTTTCCTTTTCTCAGAGATTCTTGACAATTTGTGGTATGACAAGATAAATAAAGATGTAAAAAAATCACTTTGAATATAAGAAGACCCAAGGAGATTTAAAATGCAAATCTTAAAATATATATCTTGAATCTACTCACTTTCAAGGGGGAGCACGTCTTCCTTCTGTGTGATTTTCAGTTTGATTGAAATTATACAAAATACTTTAAAGGATCCATAATTCCTGATGATATATGCATAATTTGATCACAGTCTATTTATACCTTATTGTAAAGTGCACTGATAGTATAACAGGTAATATATTTTATAAAGGGGCTTTTATATTTATGAGCGATTTCTTCCCTTATTTAGCTCTATTAGCTTGATTAACTTTTCTGTCTTTGATATATTTAAAGTCACAGCAAACATCAGAATTTGGTTGCACATAGGTATGACCATTAAATCAAAACACACAGAGTAGTCTCTATGAGAACTACACATAAAACTAGAAAAAACCCAATACATTGGTCTCAAATAACTTAAAAATTGTAATTTGCAAAATCCTATCTCATATAGCGTTGTTTAATCATTATTTTGTAACATCAGACAGGTTTTACTGTCCACACTTACACACTTTCAAGAGAAATTAAAAGAAAGATGTAGCAAACTTTTCTTTGTCTTAGTGTTTCATTTTAGATCACTGAAAGATAAATGAGGCTGGTGAAAAAAGAGTTAACCTAATGATGTCGTCTTTTATTTGACTGAATGTTTAAGCATGGTGCTACGGCTGATGGCACCTTGTTTAATAATGCAGTACGTAGCTTCCTAAGGGGACAGGGCTTGATCTGAAAACTGAATATGGTGCACTCTAAATTCTCTTCCCTGAGGAAGGCTGACTAACTGATAAGTGCCATGAGCTAGCACAGGGACTGATTCTGTCAAATCAAGCTCAAATGGAAGGCACAATGTAGACTCTTCTCAAGTCTTAGTGAAGTAATTTGAGCAGACATTTGTGACATTAGACAGTGCATCAACTATGGAATGCTGTAAAAGTTCACTGTCTTACTACAAGGTGGTCTTTAGATGACAGGATAAAGAAATCAGTGCAAATTTGTTAATGTAACAACTTGGAAAAGCATGCTAAAAATGTCACTCTATTGGGATATGTGATAAAATGTATAGGGAAGTGACTGCCAGTTGGGTTTCCTTGTGAATCCTTCATTAGAACTCATGTAGAAGGCATAAAAATAGGGAAAGGCAATAAATACAAAATTTGTATTAGGTGCTATCAGCTAAACTTCTGTTTTTCCTGAGCTAAAAAATTCCAATTAACAGCTGAAGCAAGAAAATCCATTGTTCAGCTGTTTGTTTCTCACTTTGGGATTAGTCATTCAATTCAAACTTCCCATGCTGAAGTCCTTGAACATCTTTTCTAAATGGGGACTGAAGAACAACAGTCTTTAAAGTCAGGAAGAAAATTGTACAGGTTGA